>NW_028237178.1:0-84374 GCF_017979445.1 Akebia trifoliata | reverse complement strand
CCTCATAAAGTTCACGACTATTTCACACAAAAATTTCATAAATGACACAAACCAATATTTCTATCGAATTTCTTATGAAAAATCAATTCTAAAACATCCTGGAACATAAAAAATTGACTAAAATGCGAAAAATCCTCTCCGGGGGTAAAACGATAATTTCACAATTTTTATAATTAAAAATTTTGAAATTAATAAATAAAATATTAAATAATTAAAGTGAAATATTAATTAAATTAATTTAAAATTTTAAACTAAAAAAATCGATCAATCAGGCTCTCAGGCAAAATTGTTGAGGATTTACAAGATATTTCTTTAAGGACCCCTCCATTGGGGGTCCAAAGAATTAAAGATATAATAGAAGGGGGTTCTCCAAAAAGTTAAAGTTAATCAAGCAAAACTAAAGTCAAGATATTAAAGTCAATCAAGTAAGACTAAAGTCAAAATTAAAGTCAATTAAGTAAGACTAAAGTCAAGATATTAAAGTCAATCAATTAAGACTAAAGTCAAAATCTTAAAGTCAATCAAATAAGACCAAAAGTCAAAACCCTAATAGAGTTCCAATTAAATAATAACTCTATTTAATAGAGTTCTAACTAAAATATAATTCTACCTAAAATAATTCTAATTAAAATACAACTCTACCTAAAACAATTCTAATTAAACACTAATTCTATCTAAATCAACCCTTAAAAAAATCTATAAATAGGGGTCCTCACACCCTATTTTCGTATCAAATTATAAACCCTAAGAGAAGTAAGTTAAAAAACTTCCTTAGCCTCCCATAAACCCTAATTTTGAATCCCTAACTCCTTACCTAACACCCATACTTCGATTTTAACTTGAAAAACACTTAGAAACCCTTCAAAAACACCCCAAAATCCATAACAAATTCGAAGAATCTAGATCTAAGAAAGAGATACCCTGCCTCAGAGCTCAGAGATCAGATCCGGAGACAGAATAAAGTAAGGAATATTATACGAGGAGTTATTCTATCAGATCTGAGGGGATAAAATTGTTGCGTTCGAAAAAGGTGAGTATTTTTATTTTTTTATTATTATTTAGGTCTTGTTAACAATGTAATTTTATTTGGGAATTAGTAAAGACCGTCGTTTGCCAGGCGAGGTTGATACCTAACACCTTTCAACCCCGTAACGTGATCCCCGGACCCGTATTTTTCTTTCGTAGATTAGTTTATTTACTTTTTAGAGTCAAAATTTGGTTCCTAGACCGTAATAACTAGGTGGCGACTCCCAAACCTCAAAGGTCAAAAGCAGATCCGCGCACCCCGCGGATCGAGGGCGCTTTCATTTGGCAACCTGGAACTCTTCATATTGCTTTTGTTGGACCTCTAAATCGAATGTAAGGGGCTAATGCATATTTAATTCTTCCCACATACTCTATAGTATTCACTTAGACTCTTATCACTTTGTTGAAAATTGAAAATATTCTCATACAATTCATAAACACGAGATATTCTTTTCATGAGAGTACATCTCATGAATTGCATGCCAAATACCTTTTGCGATTTGTTGGAACATTACATTAGCACTAATATGAGGGTCCATATTGTTTAATAGCCATGACATCACACCATAATTATCTTTCCACCACTCCTTATACCATATTGAATTTTTTTCTAGGATATCATTTGTTAAAAATTTCAATTTTCCTTGAGCCCCAACAAAAACTCTGAAGAATTGAGCCCAAAGAAGATAATTATAATAATTTAACTTAATAGATGTACCTTATATGCCTAGACTATCACGAGAAACTTGAACAAACGTCTTTGACTCACTTGAAGGTTCCATTGGAGCCTATACACTGAACTTCATCTTTTAGATGATGACACAATTCGACTTTTCACACTATATGAATAGTAACAACAACTCTATCGACCACAAAAGTAAGATGAAAACACTTCCAAAACGAATTCAGATCACGTCTGAATAACTCACTCATCGAGCCTGATAAAACACTTCATCAAATAAAAACAGCACATAGACAACCTGTTGTACCTTCTACATTCAATAGACAACCTGTAGAGAAAAAGAAGATAGAAGCTATCCAAGAACACAACAAAAGGGGCTAAGGTAGCATTTAAACCCTTTTTTAGGGGTTCTCTAAAACCCTAGATCAATCTCTAGTAGAAAAATAATGAAGAATGGAGAACAAAGAAGATTGATGAAGGAAACTGCAAAAAAATGGATAAGATTCAAACCTGCTTTGATATCATGTAAAATAAAGAAGAAGAAGAAGAGAGAAGAGTTAGGAAAGGAGGAGACAAACTAAAAATAGGGTGCAGCCTTCTCTATTCTATTTATAACATAAAAGAATGTGAAAAGACACTAAAGCCTTCCTACTTACACACCACACTTATTATTAAACACACACTATTCTTACAAGGTCAAAATCTCAAGATTTAAAATGATGAACCAAGATAATTAAAGACATGCATTACAATTCAAGACCCAAAACAAAATCATAGACTGAAGACCAAAGTCAACGGGCCCATAAGCATTGTAGTGCGGTGAAATCCTTGGGCGGTGTGGTGATGTCAGCAAAATTTATCTTGAGATTCGTGCAATGTTGAAACAACGTGATTTGTAACGTAGTAAATTAAGGTTTAGGTTTACTTTTTGTTCAAACTTTATAAACAAAAGGAGTACTCTGCTAGTTTCAAATCAAAATTAATAAAAGGATCATCATTCTCTCCCCTATTCTCATCTCCTTTATTTTTATTAGTCTTGCTATGATCTATGGCTAAACTTCTATTAGAAAGGTCGATAAAACTCAAAAAGGATCATCTTAGATAATTATTTGTTTCAATTATGCTAGAATGCTTTATTATGATTCTGATTTCTTCAGTAGTGATCATTGAATAGAATGATTAGTCTCATGATTTTGATAGTTTAGTCTTAGATAAGTTCAAGATAAACTATACTTAATTAGAGATTTAATGTTTTATCTTTGATTTCGTCTTATTAGACATTATTATAGAAATTGGAATTACTAATTGGGTTAACAAATTTCATTCTCCGATCCAATAATATTAGCTTTGTTAATTGGATCCAGATAAAGAGTAAACAAATAAATTGATAGGGTGACTTGTTTTGGTGGATTTGATTGATCTAATTCTTTACATTGTGATTCCCTTTCCTATTTATTTTAGAATAATTTTAGTTCAATTTCATTTAATATTTTGAAAACTGTGATTGATTGTTTTAAGTCAAAAGAAAAATTACAGGATCAACGTCGTCTTTGTGGATCGACCTCTTGCTTGCCAAAGTTTTATATATTTTTGTTATCTTATTTTTATTGATAATCTGCATCGAACAAGGATATTCACGGTACTACAGGAAAACAAGTTCAAAAGTTCTCCAAACAAATTAAACACCATTTATTGTCAATTTGTGGTTTTCCTGAGTTGAATGATAGAACACACTCCTCAACTGAATAAGCTTTGCCACTCAAACGTTCGTAAACATATTCCTTCAAGGAGATCAAATTTAATTGAGATTCATAAGGGCAACAAATGAACATATGGCATTTGACATAAGCACATTTGAAAACCTGCTTTCTTCATTTCGATAAGAACCTCCAAAACTTTCTGCAGTTAACCACCATTACTTGTAAGATACCAAACATAATAGATACCATCCTTGGTTCTGGGACATGTACTGGTCACAACATGTTTGTCATCAAGGGTAGCTCGAGTTTCGAAGCATTTCATATTCCCAAGAATTACAGGAGAATTGTTTTTTGAAATGCCACAAATGTAATAACTTTACTGTAGAAAACTACAATATGGAACTTATATATAAAGGGTTTTGACATTGATTTGTAGAAATCATAACCAGAACAACTATCTCAAAAAAAGGATTGCTAAATGATGAAATTAATCTTTAAATTACAAGATGGATTTTGTGGGGCAAAATAAAAATGCAACAAAAAACTCTTCCCAAGATTCATGACTAGGTTGAGTTGAGTCAAGCCAAAACCAACTGCACCTATAAGAGATGTGTCTACTTGTATATTCGGCTTAGGGAAAAGTAAAGCTTCCCATAGGTTGCCAATTTCTTTTTTACAAAAAACTTTATCTAGATGCCTAAGTGTATGTTTGGTAACACTTCTGAAGTCTAAATGGGGGTGGTCTACCTTTAAAATTTAGACTTTGGAAGCTTTATTTCCATTTGTTTTGGTTTAAATTTCAACTTCAAAACTAAAATTTAGAAGTTTTGAACCAACGATGGAGGGATGCTGGATGAAACTTCTGAAATCTGATTTCTTTATTCCTAAAATACCCTCATCAAAATCCTGATTTCTATCACTTATTTTTTCTTTATATGAACCATAAAACCCTTATTTTTAATTTTTCTACCCCTTTTCTTTTTTACCTGTCCTTCCTCTATAACTGTGTTGTCAAGGTCTCTCTCTTTTATCTCGTTTCGTGTTCGAAAACCCTATATTTTTATACGAATTCTAAAACCTTATATTTTTCAACTAGAAAATGAATGATTGTTTATTGTTTGAGTATTACCTTCTTGGAATATAATTTCTCAAGTATGAATTCAATTTGAAAACAATACTTTTGGAGTGTTTGATTTGTTAGAAATCGAAATTAAATGTGTTGATGGTTTCATTATGCATAACATGTTATGTTTTTCGGTTAATAATTTATTAGAATTACAAAAGGGTAATATTGTCAAAATGATCATTATGTTTTAAAATTCTATATGTAACCAGAAATTTTAAAAAATGATAAACAAACAACTTTTCTAGAATAAGATTTCAGATTTTAGATTTCAAAAACAGATTTCAGACTTCAAAAATGTTCACCAAACATACCCTACGATGCATGGCCGATCTTGGCAATCGTTCTATTAAACACCACATCATGTCAAGCTTACTCAAACTGCATAATTCACCCATCCCTTTAGGCATGCTCTCCAATGAAGAATCAGATATATCCAAGACACTTAGCTTGCCAAATCTTGGAATAGATTCAATTAAATTAACAAGCTTTCGGGAGGATAGTTGAAGGAGCTTGACTTAAGCATCACCTTATTTCTAGTTCATATAGCTCGACCCCAATGTCTATAAGAACTGAAGAAGGATCTTTTGGTCCTAGGAAAACAAACCCAAATCCAATAAGCACTCCGAACATCATCATCTAACATATCTAACCTAGTTGCAAGACATTCTAGAAGATCGTTCTGTGTGTCGAAAATGGAAATGAGAGAACTTCAAACATTACCTAGGTAATATAGAAGAGAACTTCTATTGACACCCCAACTTTTACTTATGGTCGAAGAGGATCTTGTGGTCCATATCTCCCTTTGCCATTTGTTGGGGGTTGTGGAAAGAGAAGACTCGTTGAATTTTTTAGGGCAAGGAACCCTGGCTTTAAGATGTTATTGTATCGATAATGGGATTTTTTTTGTGTGTTAAGTGTTCAAAGAATTTGGGGAGAGGGGAGTATTTTATGGTATATAGTGTTGGGTTTGTAGAATCACACTTGTCATTGGGCTGGGCCCTTCTTGTTGTTGGTCATCTCGGCCACTTCTAATATATTTTTTGCATTTACTTATCACATATGCACGCCCACGCCCACGCCCACGCCCACGCCCATGCACATGTATGAAGGAAGGCCAATATGTGAATTTACCAAGCTCAAACTAGAAATTGGCAAATTTGGCTGTTCACTTATAGCAATTGCTATTTTGAAAAATACTATTGAAAAGCTCAAAAAACAGGTAGGTGAAACCAAAATCAAAGTTTTGTCAAATCCATATTCCAGAGCTTGAAAAATATTGGGCACGTAGTTTGATTGGCCGATATGACATTGGAGAAATCCAAGATCAGAAAGGATAATTCAAGCCGATGACCAAAACATTCTACGTCGAAACTGTTGGCCATAATTTAATGGCCTTAATGTCCACATATAGATCCAATTTTTGGCTTAGAATAAGAAAGGTGAAGCATTGTTCTAATCCATCTTATGATAAGAAAAAAAATTTATTTGAATAAATTCTATGCATTAATGTAAAATTTTAAATTGAGTTAAATGATTAACCTCTTATCGAACAATATAACTCAGATGAATCGGCTCCGTATCAATTGTGGGAAGAGACATGACTAATACCAAGTTTTAAAACAGAGGAAGCTCGAAGACACTTGGCATGGCCACAACATTTTAGAGTGAAATAAATAGTAAGCTGACAATGCTAGCCTCAATGGCAAATTTAGGTCAAGCCACTCTCAATTTTTATACTGATCACAATATTATCTATACGGAGAGATTTTAAACCTTAACAATCACAACAATTCAGGTGGTTCAAAATGTTGGACATGGTGCTTATGATCTTGACCATAGACCATGCAAAGTTGAGATGAGAACAATCCAACCTCAAAAATTTACCATAAAGCGTAGATGAAAATGATGATGATAACGTGACAAACAATATTATGCAATAATGCACTATAGTAAGATGCATTGTAATACACCAAAACATAATTTTTTAAAAAAATTTAATTAAATTACATTAGTTTAATATTAAGAATAAAAATAAAATCTGACGTGGTAGTGTTTATCTCAAATAAGAATTCCATACTGCTATTCTTTATATAAACTCTACTAGGGTCCATTATTTCCTCAAGAGAAAATCAGTTCTATTCGTCAGGATTTAATCTTTTAACTCTGTCTGGTAGCTGATGATTGTGAACTATTGATATTTTCTGCAAATTCTTCAATGGCTCTCTGATATCATTAATGGAAGGACACCTAAACCCGTGTAACCTTAATATCTTTAGTTGGGATAGATAACCAAGAGAGGATAACTCACTTAGTTCTGCATCGTAACGTTCATCATTCAAAATAATCAGAACCTTCAACTTACTCATTTTCTCAATGAACTTTGGTAAGGTGAACTTCAATGTTGAGCTACTCAGTATCAAGACCTCTACTTCAGGAAATTGCAACTCGCTCCATGTTGAAGAAAACATTTTGTCTATGAAATAACCTTCATAGCTCCATGTTGAAGAAAACATTGCGTCTGCGAAATAAACTCCATAAGTTGATGAAACAACAATGAAACAAGTCGACACAAATGAACAAAGATGAAAAAACCTGTGTGGATAGACACTAAGCTGGCATGAAAGGTTAGGTGATCTTGATCCCTCAAACTATTGGGAATACCGTCTTCTGTTAGGTCCATCGTTAGTCTCTTTCTTTGGTTTATGTTTTGCTGTTCCGAACACTTGTAAATAGCCAAATCTCGGAGAACATTGTGTTGTGTAACAAATAGGTCGTCAAAGTTTGACTCCCCTGCATCTTCTCTGATGAACAAAAAAAGATGTTTCTTTAAGATATGTGTAGATAACACAATGTCCAACCTGTCAGTTGATGAATACAGTACAAATAGCAATCAAGGAAATATGATCGATTTTAATTCTTCATTTATAATGACACATCATTTAGGAAAGTTTTGCCAAAATTGTAGTCATTCTTCTGCTTAATACTGATCTAAAGGTGGCATGTGCAAACACACATGTATCAAAAGAGCTTATTTGTAATTCAAAATATTGATTATTTGAAGATTACATAGTAAAAAAAGGATACTTTTGTAATTTTCAAAATTAAGCAATGTAATTTGTTTGCAATTTTCTTGGTTTTACCAAAATGACCCTGATTATATTAAATTTAAGGATTTTGTTAACGTGTAGTGCAAAAAATAACCTTTGGAGATTGGATTTTGTATGAAAATGCCCTTAAATATATTATTTTTTACCACAATACCCTCAGATTCCAATTTGCAAAGTGGATCTATTGCACTTTAATGTGTGCCCAACAAGACCCTAAATTTAAATATACAAGTGGGGGCATTAATGGCCACTCGAATTTTGTTTTTGAACCACTTCTACTCGGCTTTCTCTTATTATAATAGTAAAGATATGTATGCTAAATCAGTCTGCATTATAAACACTGAAAATCATCTGTAGCAAAATATGGAAAAGAGCAACATACCTAACACTTCCTACCAGATCAACGAGATTTCGGGAGGATAGTACACAGAGGTTGTGATAAGCATCATCTTCATCTAGTTCATAGAGTCCAACCCAAATGTCTACAAGAACAGAAGCGGAGATCCATTGGTCCTTGGGAAACAAACCCAAATCCAAGAAGCACTCTCGAACATCATCATCTAAGAACTCTAAACTGGTTGCAAGACATTCAAGAAGATCCTTGTGTGCGTCGAAGATGGAGGAGCCTTCCCCCAATTTTTTCTCTATACTTCTCCACATCCTTGTAGGTTCTCCACATAGTGAGGAAGCAATCACCGTAAGAGTCAGGGGTAGTCCCTTGCAACGTCTTACTATCTATCATTTGATAACAATCAAGTAAAATCAGTTATTTTCTTTTTGTAGAAACCATACAAGAAAAACAGTATACACACAATACCAAGGTCCCTCTAAATATTAATTTGAACAAACCAAAATTCAATACTTATAAATAAATAAATTCAACGCTTATAGTTGCAGGGGTCATTTTCAGAAAACAAGGTGTGCATGTGTGTGTACGTATGTGCGCGCATGCGCACAGTGGTGGGTGTATGGATCCATGCGTGCATGTGTACGCACGTTTTGAAGCACAATAAACGGAAGGGCATCACTTTGAGACATTATGTTGAATAAATCAAAATTCAATGTTCATTTCTGCATGGGTGTACTTTCTTGAATTATTTGAGAACATATGACATTGGGAAAACTTTGAAGCGCCTATCCGGCTTCAAAATTCCAGTAGAACCCTATCCTTTTGATTACATGTGGTATCTTCAAGGAGGTATCCCAAATATTGATAAAAAGAAGGGACGTGAAATAAATACAAGAAAGAGACTCATGAAATCTGAGTAAAAAACAAGGCATGCGTGGTGGGTGTTTGGATCTGTGCATGCATGTGCCCATGTGTGAGTGTGAGTATTGTGTGATCGATACATAAAATTCTACATGGAAATGGCTGTATTCCTACAACTCGATGTATGTAGATTGTAAGCATACATGTGAGTATCACAGATAAATAAGGTACCTTCTCCACACAATCTTCATCTGGCATCTCATAATTTCCATTTTGCGGGAATGCCAAGTGACGAAAGAGACTCATGGAATCTGAGTCACTCAACATTTCCAAAGTATATGTACAATCAAATTGTTTATGCTTAGTTCTTGATGTAACCAGTATCTTATGTCCTACAGTTCTGAACACAAACTTCTTAAGGAATTGTTCTTCCCAGACATCATCCAGGACCAACAATATGGGTTCTCCTTCTTTCTGCTTCATCAAGTATCTCAGCTGCTTCTCTGCATCTTCGTCATTTTGAAATTTTAGAAACTTATTTCCAACGAGCAGCCTTCTAAATATGCCCTCTACGATCACTTTAAAGTCAGGTGAGGTTGAAACGGTTAAGAATATGATGTTATCCTTGAATATTTCTGTACAAACAGAGCACCAGAAAGCTATTTAGTAAGAAGGAAAACTTCGCGATCATAAATCAGAATACCAATTACGACAACAATTCGAAATGTTTATGACGAGCACTCCAACACGGAGAACGTCGAAGGCCATTGAGAACTTTTATTATCACGAAATAAAAGGGCTGTTCTAAGGGTTAAAATGCACTTTTAAATCAACTCTGTTTTAACTTTTTTTTCTGGGTAATTTGGAGTCTAGATTTGTTTAGAAAGTCATTAGTAAGCATTCTAGTGTTAGTAGAGGAAGTTTAAACAAAATTGAATTTGTTTTAAAAAGTTTTACCATTTTAGATTAGTAGAAGTTGAGCCAAATTACAAGTTTGAAAGTCTATTTAAATGATGGCAAGAGACGATGTTTAAAATATCATATTGATTGAATGTTTCGGTTAATGAAAATTTCGATGCAGTATCCATCGATACATTCTGATATGAAATATTTCATATCAGCTCGATTGATACTGATACGTATCGACAGATACATTCCGATATTTCATATCAGCTCGATTGATACTGATACGTATCGACAGATACATTCCGATATTTCAAACCATGGTGAGAGATACATTTTGCAAAGGTTCTTTATCAAAGGTGAATAAAGTGATCAAAATTCAATGTCAAAATTTTAAATCTACTAAGGAAAACCAACAAATCATAAGTTAAAAAAATGTTGTTTGAAAATTTTGAATAAATAGATATACCTTTCACTTGTTTGTCTTGACAAAGCTTAGAAGCCAATGCAGTCTTCCCAGATCCACCAAGGGCGCACAATCCGATCATACTCACGTTATCTCTAAACAACTGCATCTTCAATTCTTTAACTCGCACATCCAATGCAATAGAAAAATTAGGGATTTCAGGAACTACACATTGACATTCGTTTTGATCCACATTTCCACTCCCGAGACTTCTGTTTATCAAATCCAATTTCCTTTTCGCTTCCTGCAACTCGAACAAAATCTGTTTCTGAGCCACATTTCCATTCCCAACACTTTCTTCTATCAAATTCCATTGATCAAATTTCCCTCTCAGTTCCTGCAAAATGTCCAAAACCCGTTTCAGATCTACATTTCCATTCTCAACCCTTTTTTCTATCAAATCCAATTTCCCACGCAATTCCTGCAAATTTTCCAAAACCCGTTTCTGATCCACATTTCCACAGCCTTATGTAGTTGACTCCTATCACCTGTAATCATGTTCACGTATGCAAATCTAATTTGCAATTACCGAATTCCACCATCACCAGGACAAAGAAAAGGAAGCAATGAAAGAAAGACCAAGAAACGATCATGGTCATAAGTGTTGTGGAGCCTGATAGTATTGGTCAACAAGTGTTATGGAGCCCCCGAAAAAAAAAATCCCAAGGGTATTTTCGTATTTTCAGTAATATTATGTAAAACTCTGGTTAGGTTTCCTAGGGTATTTATATTTCTCATTTTTGGTGAAAAGGTTGTAATCTGTAACTACGAGTTTTTCTTCATAGTGGAATCAGTGTGATCTGTGGACGTACCTCAATTTAGAGGGAACCATGTAAAATCTCTGTGTTTCTTTGTGTGATTGCATTTTGAAGTTTGGTTTTTTGATTCGTTTTCTTGTTTCGATCATTAAAAATAAGTACACCACTTTTTTCTAATAAGAAAAACTAGAGCACTTTTGGCATAGAGAGTTGAAATTTATGTTTTACCATTTCTTGGAGTGGTTTGGTATGTGGTCCAGTTTCCCGGAGTTGTTTATCTCATTATTTGGGTTGGGGAGCTGCATTCAAAAAGTCAAAGAGGATCTTCTGGTCCATATCTCCCTTTGCCATTTGTTGCGGGTTATGGAAAGAAAAGAATTGTCATATTTTTTAGGGAAAGGAACCCTCGCTTCAAGATGTTATTGTATCGATAATGGGCTTTTTTGTTGTTGTGTATAGTGTTTGAAGAGTTCCAGGTTGTATTTTTTGACGATTTTATGGTTAGTGGGATTGAGTTTGTAGAATCACGCCCATGTAACATTGGTCATTGCCCTTGTCACTGTTTGTCATTTCGACCACTTCTAATATATATATATATAATATTTTTGCATTTACTTATCCAAAAAACACACATACAAGGGCCTGTTAGGATGGACATAGAATGAAGGCCAATATGCCAATTTACCAAGCTGAAACTAGAAATTAGCAAATTTGCACGTCAACTAAGAGCAATTGCTATTTTGGGAAGTACTAAAGAAAACTCAAAAAATAGTTAGGACAACCAAAATCTAAGCCCCGATTGATTCAGCTACTTGAATTTGTTGTCAGCTTTTACTGTCAGAAGCTGAAACACTGAAAAGCTTGTTCGATAGAGCTTTGTAAAAGTATTGTGCTGTTTACCAGAATCTGGTAATTATTGTTTGATACAGCTTTTAGAATCTGTTGTATTAAGGTAAAATGACCAGAATACCCTTAAGGTTGATAGTGCACCCATAATGCACCAAAAATTACCAGAATACTCTTATAAATATATAATTACACTAAATATATATAAATATAATAAATTATATAAAAAATTAAAAAAATAATTATTTTAATTTAAAATGTTTATAATTCTAAAAAAAATTATAGAAAAATTTATAATTCTATAGAAATTTCGGCAGCATCTCCTCTTAAAAATAGACATGAAATTTTCTTGATAAACAAAATACCTGTATAATACGCAATCCAACATAATGCACCTAGAATGCATAAAAAATTATCAGAATACTCCTATAAATATATAATTACACTAAATATAAATAAATATAATAAATTATATAAAAAATTAAAAAAATAATTGTTTTAATTTTAAAATGTTTGTAATTCTAAAAAAAATTATAGAAAAATCTATAATTCTATAGAAATTTCGAGAGCATCTCCTATTAAAAATGGACATATAAAATTTTCCTGATAAACAAAATACCTGCATAATACGCAATCCAACATAATGCACCCAAAATGCATCAAAAACTACTAGAATACCCTTATAAATAAATATATATATATATATATATGTATATATATATATATATATATATATATATATATATAGGGTCCCGTTCAAGGGCTAACTTTTTGGCAAAACATTTTTCAAAACATGAGTTAGAAGTTTTGGAATGGGCTGATTTTTGGTGAGGAGATCATCCTCACCAAAAATCAGCCCATTCCAAAACTTCTAACCCATGTTTACAAGTTGAAAAATCGTGGACCGTCCATTTTTTGTAAACTATTTTTGATGGGGTTAGAAGTTTTGGAATGGGCTGATTTTTGGTGATGATGATCTCCTCACCGTAGAGATCATCCTCACCAAAAATCAGCCCATTCCAAAACTTCTAACTCATGTTTTGAAAAATGTTTTGCCAAAAAGTTAGCCATTGAACGCCACCCATATATATATAATTTATAAAAATAATTTTTTTAATTTGAGTGAGGGGATTCAGTGTATATTTTCCTCCACTCTCAGGTATGTCAAACCTCAGCGAGCCCCATGGCCCTCTTATATTCCTAATTCTCCCCTTCAATGGATCGGTCTTTTGGAGTGGTATATTGCTTAACATACTCCAAACCTACTGTTCAACTACCTATAAGTACCCCCTGTTCTCAATGTTTACAAGTTCAATATGTTTTTTTCTTTTTTTATAGTTGGATTTGCATTTTGAAAGTAACCTCATTAGGTCAAGATTCTAGAACGTTTTATCATCTAAGCTTCAACAGCTCTACCATAACTAGAGTCTTTGAAGGTTGTTGCTCAATCATCTGTAAAAATACCATGAGTGTCATGCCTCTACCACTTCAAATATATTCCTTTTTTCTTCCAATTTTATACGGGCAGCTCTTATTTCTCAATTCATAGCCTTCAAAATTTTCAAATCCTTAAACCCAATTCACATCACCAGGCATATGCATCCATCACCATTTTAACCTTTAAATTCGCAACATATAACAATTCACGAAACCTCTAAATCATTGTGCTGTCCTACATCAAATTTTGTATAAAATCTTCCAAATCGTGGTTTTCCAACACCGACCTCCCTGTTTATGTATTTGGGACCCTAAAATCTTTTAGAGGGTTTTCTCCAAATAGCAGTTTGTAACACAAACTTTCTTCAATTTTCTATGCATAATGGTCTACTCATATTTAACTTACAAGTATGGTCACAGTACAACAATAACAACAAAAACAATATGACGCAATATTAGTATTTCATATCCTTTGAAATTTGACTTAAACTTTCATCTAATATTATTTCGATCTAATCCATAAAAATGAAGGCCAACATTCACTTAACCAAGTTTAAAACATAATCAAAGAATATCCAACAATACAATGGGAAAAAAAAAAGTATAAATCTCCAAATCTTACTGAGAGAGAGATAGAAGAACAAAAACAGAAACCAATTCATCCATTAAAATGTATTAATTAATAAGATATGCAAAACCAGAATTCAACAAAAACCCAAAGAAAAAAAAAAGTTGAAAAAATAAAAATAAAAAACCCAGAGACTAGATCAAAACAGTGATAGACTAAAAGAACAACAATCCATCCCAAGTTACTCAAAACTACACAAATAAAAAATATAAATTCAGCATTTATTCAAGAACAAATCAAAAGTACAATACAATAAATATACCCAAAAAAAAAAAAAAAAAAATAAAAAATTACCTGAACTAACTTTACTAACACGCTGAGATTGTGCAGCTGATCCCTCATTGGCAAAATCATTCTTCAAAACTTGATTTTTCTCACTACTCGACGATCAAAAGTTGCTCGAAATTTAACCACCACTATTCTTCATCTTCTACCGACCAGTCAAAGAGATTTTTTAAAATATTTTTTTGGGATCGATCACCAAAGAACCTAACAATGGAGACTTACCTAGATCGTTTTTTTGATCGCAAACGAAGTCGTCAATGGCGTCGATCGTGGTCGCCGTCGTTGAACGAAAACAGCGTCGTCGTCGATGGGTTTAGGTTGAACGAAGAGACAGAGAGAGAGAGAGAGCGCTGTGTGGGCTCTGTCGACAGAGAAGAGAAGAGAGGAGAAGAAGAGAAGAAAACGAGATCGAGGTCATCCGTGTCTTTTCATACGAGACGTTTTTCGGTAATTCGCGTCTCCCGCGAACTCGATTTAAAAAGCTACTAATTAGTGCTTTTCAAATCTGCGTTTATAACGCAAAATCGTAACGGAAAACTTCAACCCGTTTGATTCAGCTTCAAAACTCAGTTTCTCATCGCAAATGTTGGGAAATTTATGTTTTGAAGCTCAATCAAACACCACCTAAATTTTCTCAAATCCACATTCTAGAACTTGAAAAATATCGTGGGACTTGTAGAATTGAAAAATTATAAATATGCCCCTAACAACACTAGGTTCTGGTGCATAATATTTATGTTACTAAATCAATCTAATCTAATTAATTAGTTAGAAAATAAGTCTAAATTGGATAGAAAGACACATGTTTTGTTGATGAAGAATGCAAAATTATAGAAATTGTAGAAAATAAATCAAAATCAAAGATCAAAGTCAACGGACCAACAAGTACCGCAGTGCAGTGATGTCAGTAAAATTTGTCTCAAGATTCGTGCAATGTTAAGACAATGTAATTTGTAACGTAGCAAGTTAGGGTTTAGAGTCTTTGTAAAATATGAAAGTGCTCGAATTCTAAAGGAACCCTAATCTGATCTCTATAAATAAGAGACCATACTAGAGCCAAATATTATCACATCTCCTCTGAGATCATTTTCTCTAATTATTTTCTATTTTTTAGTTTTTAGGTTTACTTTTTATTCAAATGTTGTAACACAAAAGGAGTACGCTGTTAGTTTCAAGTCAAGAGTAATAAAAAGATCATCATTCTCTCCCCAATTCTCATCTCTTTTATTTTTATTTTATTTTTATTAATCTTGCTATGATTTGTGGTTAAACCTCTGTTAGAAAAGTCGATAAAACCTAAAAATGATTATCTTAGATAATTATTTGTTTCAATTATACTAGAATGCTTTATTATAATACCGATTTATTTAGTAGTGATCATTGAATAGAATGATTAGTCTCATGATTTTGATAGTTTAATCTTAGATAAGTTC
This sequence comes from Akebia trifoliata, assembly GCF_017979445.1. Classification (NCBI taxonomy): domain Eukaryota; kingdom Viridiplantae; phylum Streptophyta; class Magnoliopsida; order Ranunculales; family Lardizabalaceae; genus Akebia; species Akebia trifoliata. The sequence goes on along the minus strand of NW_028237178.1, from coordinate 68,767 downwards.
AAGATAAACTATACTTAATTAGAGATTTAATGTTTTATCTTTGATTTCGTCTTATTAAATATTATTATAGAATTTGGGATTACTAATTGGATTAACAGATTTCATTCTCCGATCTAATAATATTTAGCTTTGTTAATTGGATCCAGATAAAGACTAAACAAATAAATTGATAGGGTGACTTGTTTTTATGGATTTGACTGATCTAATTCTTTACATTGTGATTCACTTTCCTATTTACTTTAGAATACTTTTAATTCAATTTTATTTAATATTTTGAAAATCATGATTGATTGTTTTAAGTGAAAATAAAAATTACTGGATCAACGTTGTCTTTATGTATTTACCCTTTGCTTACCAAAGTTCTATATATTTTTGTTATCTTATTTTTATTGATAATCTGCATCGAACAAGAATATTCACAGTACTACAAGAAAACAAGTTCAAAAGTTCTCCAAAGAAATTCAACACCATTTATTGTCAATTTGTGGTTTTTCTGAATTGAATGATAGAACACACTCCTCAATTGAATAAGCCTTGCCACTCAAACGTCCGTGAGCACATTCCTACAAGGAGATCAAATTTAATTGGTTATTATGATTCATAAGGGCAAGGCAATAAGAATAGAGAGACTACAAATGAACATATGGCATTTGACATAAGCACATTTGAAATCCTGCTTTCTTCATCTCAATAAGAACCTCCACAGCCTTCGAGTTTCGAAGCATTTCATATTCCCAAGAATTACAAGAGAATTGTTTATTGAAATGCCACAAATGTTATAACTTTACTGTAGAAAACTACAATATGGAATTTATAAAGGGTTTTGACATTGATTTATAGAAATCATAACCAGAACAACTATATCACAAAAAGGATTGCTAAATGATGAAATTAATCTTTAAATTACAAGATGGATTTTGTGGGGCAAAATAAAAATGCAACCAAAAACTCTTCCCAAGATTCATGAGTAGGTTGAGTTGGGTCAAGCCAAAACCAACTACACCTACATCTGGCTATAACCTTGCTTCAGAGCATCATCTCAAAATATATTTTCTGAACATTCTAATGAGATTGAACAAAACATTAAATATTTTGAATTGTCTCAAATGTTTCGGTAAAGACAGTCTCGATTTTTATATTGACAGTAATATTGTCTGTAATGAGAGATTTTAAATCTTAATAATTACAACAATACAATTCAGGTGATTCAAAATGTTGGACGTGGTGCTTATGATCTTTACCCGAGCCCAACCTCAAAAATATATCATAAAGCATAGATGATAATGACAATAATAACGACAGCATAAATATTATTGAAAAGCTCAAAACACAGGTAGGAAAACCAAAATCAAAGTTTTGTAAAATCCATATTCCAGAGCTTGAAAAATATTGTGGTACGTAGTTTGATTGGATGTTATGACATTGGGGAAATCCAAGATCAGAAAAGATAATCCAAGCCAGTGACCTAAACATTCAACGTCGAAACTGTTAACCACAATTTAATGGCCTTAATGTCCAAATATAGATCCAATTTTTTGCCTTGAATAAGAAAGTTGAACCATTGTTCTAATCCGCCTTATGATAAGAAAAATAATTTATTTGAATAAATTATATGTATTAATGATAAAATTTTAAATTGAGTTAAACGATTAACATCTTATGGAACAATATAACTCAGATGAATCAACTCCTTATCAATTGGGGGAAGAGACATGACTAATACCAAGTTTTAAAACAGAGGAAACTCGAAGACATGTTTTAGCGTGAAATAAATAGTAAGCTGACAATACCAGCCTCAATGTCAAATTTAGGTCAAGCCACTCTCAATTTGTATACCGACCACAATATTGTCCATAAGGAGAGATTTTAAACCTTAACAATCACAATAATTCAGGTGGTTCAAAATATTGGACATGGTGCTTATGATCTTGACCCAAGCTCAAACGATGTTGAGATGAGTCAACAATCCAACCTCAAAAATTCATCATAAAGCGTAGATGATAATGATGATGATAACGTGACCACAAATATTATGTAATAATGCATTATACTAAGGTGTATTGTAATACACCAAAACATAATTTTTTTTAAAAATTAATTAATTAAATTACATTAGTTTAATATTAAAATAAAATCTGGCGTGGTAGTGTTTATCTCAAATAAGAATTCTTTATATAAACTCTATTAGAGTCTATCATATCACAATACACTTTTTACAACACACAATAACATAATCCCAATTTTTAACAAACGACAAACCATGTAATACAAAGGTAAATAACTAATGACATTTAAGTGCTCCAATATTTCCTCAAGAGAAAATCAGTTCTATTCGTCAGGAATTAATATATGTATCTTCAGTTTAGGAAGAGACATCTTGACAGCTTCCCATGATGCCCATTTCTTTATCACAATAAACTTCCTCTATGAAAATAATTCACGTATGCTCTCAAACGAATAATTACATATATCCAAGAAAATTAGCTTGTCAAGTCTTCAAATAGAATCTGGTGAGCTTGCAGATTCCTGGAGGAAATGCCTCCAAACAATATAAATCTTTTATATCGATCTCGATGATACTTTAAAATTTATAAGATATACTGTAGATGCCCAAATCACAGGAATAATGAACATGAACTAATGATATTTTCTGCAAATTCTTTAATAGCACTCTGATATCATTAATGGAAGGCCACCCAATCCCATGTAACCTTAATATCTTTAGTTGGGATGGATAACGAAGAGAGGATGACCCACTTAGTCCAGCACCGTAACATTCATTCAAAATAATCAGAACCTGCAACTTACTCCTTTTCTCGATGAACTTTGGTAAGGTGAACTTCAATGTTGAGCTACCCTGTATCAAGACCTCTACTTTAGGAAATTGCAACTTGATCCGTGTTGAAGAAAACGTTTTGTCTGAAATAAACGTAGCTCCATGTTGAAGAAAACGTTTCGTCTGCGAAATAAACTTCATAAGTCGATGAAACAACAATGAAGCAAGTTGACACAAATGAACAAAGATTAAAAAACCTGTGCAGATAGACACTAAGCTGGCATGAAAGGTTAGGGGATCTTGATCCCGCAAATCCTTGGGAATACTGTCTTTTGTTAGATCCATCTTTAGTCTCTTTCTTTGGTTTATGTTTTGCTGTTCCAAACACTTGTTAATAGCCAAATCTCTGAGAACATCGTGTTGTATAACAAATAGCTTATTAAAGATTATGCCAGTCTCCTCCCCTGCATCATTTTCTCTGATGAACAAAAAAAGATGTTTCTTGAAGATATGTGTAGATAACACAATGTCCAACTTGTCGGTTGATGAATACAGTACCTACAGCAATAAAGGAAATATGATCGATTTTAATTCTTCATTTATGATGACACATCATTTAGGAAAGTTATGCCAAAATTGTAGTCATTCATCTGGTTAATACTGATCTAGAAGGTGGCATGTGCAAACACACATGTATCAAAAGAGTTTATTTGTAATTCAAAATATTGATTAAAGGGTCTTTGAAGATTACATAGTTAAAAAAAAAGGATACTTATGTAATTTTGAAAATTAAGCAATGTAATTTGATTGCAATTTTCTTGGTTTTTACCAAAATGTCTCTGATTGTATTAAATTTTAGGATTTTGTTAACGTGTAGTGCAAAAAATAATCTTTGGAAATTGGATTTTGTATGAAAATGCCCTTAAAAATATTATTTCTTACCACAATACCCTCAGATTCCAATTTCCAAAGTGGATCTATTGCACTTTAATGTGTGCCCAACAAGACCCAAAATTTAAAAATATACAAGTGGGGGCACTAAGGGCCACTCAAATTTTGGTTTTAAACCACTTCTACTTCTCTCATTATAATAGTAAAGATATGTATGTTAAATCAGCCTGCATTATCATCAAACAATGAAAATCATCTGAGCAAAATATGGAGAAGAGCAACATACCTAACACTTCCTACCAGATCAACGAGATTTTGGGAGGATAGTACACGGAGGATGCGATAAGCATCATCTTCATCTAGTTCATAGAGTCCAACCCAAATGTCTACTAGAACAGAAGCGGAGATCCATTGGTCCTCGGGAAACAAACTCAAATCCAAGAAGCACTCTCAAACATCATCATCTAAGAACTCTAAACTGGTTGCATGGGTGTACTTTCTTGAATTATTTGAGAACATATGACATTGGGAAAACTTTGAAGCGCCTATCCGGCTTCAAAATTCCAGTAGAATCCTATCCTTTTGATTACATGTGGTATCTTCAAGGAGGTATCCCAAATATTGATAAAAAGAAGGGACGTGAAATAAACACAAGAAAGAGATTCATGAAATCTGAGTAAAAAACAAGGCATGCGTGGTAGGTGTTTGGATCTGTGCATGCATTGTCCGTGAGTGAGCGTGAGTATTGTGTGATCAATACCTAAGGTTCTACATGGAAATGGCTGCATTCCTATAACTCGTTGTATGTAGATTGTAAGCATACATGTGAGTATCACAGATAAATAAGGTACCTTCTCCACACGATCTTTATCTGGCATCTCATAATTTTCATTTTGCGGGAATGCGAAGTGACGAAAGAGACTCATAGAATCTGATTCACTCAACATTTCCAAAGAATACGTACAATCAAATTGTCTATGCTTAGTTCTTGATGTAACCAGTATCTTATGTCCTACAGTTCTGAACACAAACTTCTTAAGGAATTGTTCTTCCCAGACATCATCCAGGACCAACAATATGGGTTCTCCTTCTTTCTACTTCATCAGGTATCTCAGCTGCTTCTCTGCATCTTCGTCATTTTGAAGTTTTAGAAACTTATTTCCAACGAGCAGCCTTCTAAATATTCCCTCTACGATCACTTTAAGGTCAAGCGAGTTTGAAATGGTTAAGAATATGATGTTATCCTTGAATATTTCTGTAGAAAGAGAGCACCGGAAAACTATTTAGTAAGGAAAAAAAATAAATAATAACCTAAAAGACTTTCAAACTTGTAATTTGGCTAAACTTCTACTAATCTAAAATAGTAAAACTTTCTAAATCAATACGATATTTTCCTAAACTTCCTCTACCAACACTAGAATATTTACTAATGACCTTCTAAAACAAATCTGGACTCCAAATTTCCCAGAAAAAAAGTTAAAACAGAGTTGATTTAAAAGTGCGTTTTAACCCTTAGAACAACCCTTTTCTTTTGTGATAAGAAAAATTCTCAATGGCCTTCGACGTTCTTCGTGATGGAGTGCTCGTCATAAACTTTTCAAATTGGTGTCGTAATTGGTATTTTGATTTATGATCACGAAGTTATCCTTGTTTCAATTTATGATTATCGTGAAGTTATTTTTTATTTTTTTTCCTTACTAAATAGCTTTCTAGTGCTCTCTTTGCACAGAAATATTCAAGGATAACATCATATTCTTAATCATTTCAAACTCGCCTAACTTTAAAGTAATCATAGAAGGAATATTTAGAAGGCTGCTTGTTGGAAATAAGTTTCTAAAATTTCAAAATGACGAAGATGCAGAAAAGCAGTTGAGATACCTGATGAAGCAGAAAGAAGGAGAACCCATATCGTTGGTCCTGGATGATGTCTGGGAAGAACAATTCCTTAAGAAGTTTGTGTTCAGAACTGTAGGACATAAGTTACTGGTTACATCAAGAACTAAGCATAAACAATTTGATTGTACATATTCTTTGAAAATGTTGAGTGACTCAAATTCCATGAGTCTCTTTCGTCACTTCGCATTCCCGGAAAATGAAAATTATGAGATGCCAGATGAAGATTGTGTGGAGAAGGTACCTTATTTATCTGTGATACTCATATGCTTACAATCTACATACGGCGAGTTATAGGAATACAGCCATTTCCATGTAGAACCTTAGGTATCGATCACACAATACTCACACTCACACTCGGACAATGCATGATCAGATCCAAACACCCACCACGCATGCCTTGTTTTTTACTCAGATTTAATGAGTCTCTTTCCTAAAAAAAAGATGGAATCTGAGAAGTATCAATGGGCGATGCATGAAGAACACATGATTGGGATTGCATATTTATTTTCTCAAATGCAACCTACAAGACAAATCATATTTAAAATTTATATCAATATCACAAAATTTCACAAGATTTATATCAATCGTACATGATCATATATCTGTCTTGTTCGACAATAATAATTAAATAAACGTAAATCGAACTCCAAAATCAATAAAAGACACCATCAACATTAATTGGGAATGAAATTGAAAACCTAAAACTATAGAAAAGGTGAAAGATCTGACAACGAACCTTCGTGATCGATTGGATCGGGGTTGATCGAGTAGGGTTCTTTCTCAGCTGTGCATCCGAATAAGACGATGAGCCGCTCCACGGCTCCACTCCGGTTCTTTGAAAGTAGTCAAACTGGATCGCAATATAAGATTTTTTATATTATTTTATTGTTATCTTTATAGGATATTTTCTATGGGCGTGCTTCAAGTCCTATAATCCATAGTTACTGTGTACAAGTTTGCATACATTGTGACAAAAGCTGCTACCACTGTACAACAAAAGCTGCTACCACTGTACAACTTGGAAAGCAAGCAACGTTGTATATTTTTCAATGTACATACTTTAGTAAAGTTTCAATTAAAAATCGGACCAAATCAGTTTTCTGGATAGTATATTTAACAAAATCTGTCGGATTGGTGAATCACTCATTTTATGAGTCTTTCCTTTTTATAAAATAAAAGTTGTTACTAATTGAGAAAAAATATATTTATTTATTTTTAATTTCTTTAATAAAATAAGTTGATTCAATTAAATTGAATCAAGGTCCAATCAATTTCTTCTTCTTTTTTGAAAAAATTATTTGAAGAACCCTGGTGAAGGGATTTCTTTCTTAATAGTCTATAAGTTTCAGATGATTTCTTAATGGTCCATTTAGCAAACTTTTCACATTCTAAACGGTACTTGGACCTTATCTCTCACATTTCTCATGATTGAATGCTTTAACCATTCAAATTCAATGTTTTCATCTAAAAAATTGGAATTTTGATATTTCAATAGAATTTCGGAGACTCAATTTCATCAGAAAAAATTTTAAAAAGAAGAAGAAGTCACTTTCAAAGGTTTTTTCAAATATTTTGAAGATGTATGTAAAAAACTAGAGTTTTTTCAATTTTTTTATTATTTAGTTTTTGGATGAAAATCGATCAAGAATGGTTCTTTTGGGGTTAAAATCATCTAAACAAATTATTATCTCAATGTTTTAGTCAATCTTTTCATATATTTTAGTCGAAAAAAACTCAAAAATTAAAAATGGGTGGCTTTTACCAGTGTCGAATTCATCACTTTTATTTAAAAAGTAAACAGTGTACTCAACACTAAATAAAACAACATCAAGTTCAATAGTAAATAATAGTACATCCAATAACAAATAAAATGTTGAGAAAAATTGAAGATTATTATATTTAATTTTCCATTTAATTGGTAGGATTTACTATTCTTTTTTGAGAGTATTTTTTAAGTATGATTATGTGGTTAAACCCACAACTTAATTAATAAACATATTATAATGTAACTTTAAAGTTCCGAGTTTAAATTTAGAATTTTTTTGAAAAACAACAATAATAATAAACAGCTCCATTTCCAAGTTGGTTGTCCATACACCAAAGTTGGAGTTATGTACAATTCCTTAATTGAATTCCTATACGGAATCAAATGTTGGAATTAATTTCAATAGTTGTAACCAACTCCAACTCCAATGATCATGGCCTATGAAGTCATTTCTAGGGCCTATTTACAGACTTTAATGTTTAATTATATATTAAATCCCCTAAATAGACATAATTCAATGATAGTCCATATTTATTATTATTTTCAAATAAATTATAATTTTTTTTGCCTAATTTTGATTATTTATTTATATATGTCAAAGTCACGAGATCCAAAAGGATTAATCAAAACGATAGAAGAAGTACATTGCAATCCATGACCCAAGACAAGACTACGGATCAAAATCTAGAACCATTGGACTTACACTAATCGCGGCACCTAGATCTCCTTGGCCGGCGCAATGATGTCAATAAACATTGCCTCAAGATTTATGCAATTTTATAACGACATGATTTGTGACGTAATAGAGTAAGATATAAACTCTTTGTAAAATATGGAAGTTCTTCGAATCTATGAAACCTTAATTTAGTTTCTATAAATTAGAGACTAGAGCCAAATATCATCCCATATCTTTTGAAGTCATCCTCTCCTATTGTCTTCTATCACATTTCTTTTATTTTTTAGTTTTTCGGTTTTTAGTTTATTTTTTGTTCAAGTTTTGTAATTAAAAAGAGATACTATAAGTTTTAGATCAAGATCAATAAAATAAGATTATTTCTCTATTTTGTCATCTTTAATCACTTATTTTCTTTTATTTTTGATTTTATGATTATTGTGATGATCTGTGGTTAGACCTCTATTAGAGAGGTCAATGAAACCATGTGAAAGATTATTTTAATCAGTTTATTAATTTATATTTGTGTTTCAATGTTTACATGTGATAATGATTTATTGAATAAGGATCATCAAATCTGATTTGATTACTCATGGTTTGATGATTTATACTTAGATAAGTTCAAGCTAAATCATGCTAATTAGAATATCATGTTAATCTTTTGATTTCATCTTATTAACTTAAATCACAATTTTCTGAGATTCTAATTGCGCCTAATAGAATTATTTCCTAATACGACAACATTAGCTTTGTTAATTAGATGAAGATAAAAATAAACATTGCTAAACTGATGAGATTATTTGCTTGTGTTAGATATAATTGATCTAATCTTTACATTGTCATTTTATTTATTATTCTTTTTATTATTTTTAGTTTAGTTTAAAATTCGGGGAAATTATTAAAAAAATTCACACACAAAAAAAATTGTAAAAAAATTAAAATTTTAAAAAATTATAAACACAAAATTTTTTTTTGCCCTTTAAGGGCTAAAAAGTTTTCTCTCCTATTTTCTCTATCTTTTTTTCATTTTCTCTCTCCTACTTTCACCTCTGTAGATATGAGAATGCTCATCTTTAAACCTCAATGCTACGTTGTTTAAAGTCGTCACAATTTTTTTTTTGAAATAGGTGTGAATGGACACCCAAATCAATTTTTTTGAAAAATCATTTTTTCTCAACATTATAGTGACTCTCATTCTTGGAAAATGTATGGTCTACCTAAAATTTAGTAAAATTGATTCGGTTAGAGAATAGGGAAGGCGTTTGGCATCACATTCTCTCCACCTAAAGTGGTTACCTTTTAGATTTGGCCATTTTTGAAAAAAATATCATACCAAAAAAAATGAATGAGATGCATAAAGTGAGTGTGTGTACATGGTGTGTATGTATCTCTATGAAAGATGATTTAATGTTAGTGTGGACATAAGGAATATCGTATAGAAGAGGATATCCCATAAAGTCATCATATTTTTACATAAGTTGGAATGTTGGTTTAGGATTTTAGAAAAGTTCCATGAATGGAGCTCCTTTAGATCTATAACCTTAATGCATGCATGCTTAACTAGAAACTTAGTGTTTTAACCCCATCAAGAGAGTTACACAATTCTTCATCATAGCCAAATATATGTGGTGTGTGTGCATGGTGTATATTATGAAGCATGAGATAAAAGTGGGTAAAGAATGACTTCAACCTCCATCATTTCGACCAAATCGCCTTAAGCATTACATGCCCAAGGTTGAAGTTCAATCTACTTGAGATAAATGAGGGTTCTTCATTACATCCTAAAAGCTACTAAAAAGAAAATAAAAGAGAGAGATAGGAGAAGAAAATGCAACTTAAAAAATAAATAACAACTACTATACTCACCTTGTCCCCTTGGAAGTCTTGAGTGAACTTGAACTTGATAAATGAACTTGAGCATTGAAGGATGTAGTTGAGGGTTGAGAGAGTTGAAGGTTGAGAGATTAGAGATGAGTAGAGATTTTGGTAGAATTTTAGGTTGAGAGATGGGAGTTTGAGAGTATGAATTGTTCATAAAAAATGAGAGTATTTATAAAGTTTTTGGAGAACTTTTGGGGATAAAGTGGTCCAACCCTAAAAATAAAGAGAATGGACATGAGGTTTAGGTTATTTCTTTTTAGATTTTTCATTTATATAAGGGTAAAGATGACATTTGTTAAGAAATCCTAAAAGTATTATTTGATCTTTGATTTTTTAGTAAATAGAGGTGAAAGCACAAAAAATACTTTTGGGAGGGTGAATAGGAGAGTGACATGTGTAAAGGTGAGGTGGTAGGTGAAAAGTAGACCTTGGTTCTTTTATAAATAACTTCTAAAGCAAGGGTGGAGGTATATTTTTGAAATGGACCAATGAGAGAGCTCCATGTATGTACTTGAAGATTCCCACCTTTTGAGGGTATGATTGGAAGTTCTCTCAACTTTATGGATTATTACCAAAGACCAAATAAAATTTTTTATTTGACCAACTTTTTTTAGAATGGCATTCTTGAATTTTTACAAAGGGGAGTTGACTTTTAAATTAGATAATGCATGGGTATTGAGAGCTTATGGAAAATCAACATGTATCACATTTTGAAGGAATGTGAGGGAGTGGACTTGGTGTTGGGCTTAGAATGAACTTGGGTTATGGACTTTAGGCTTTAAATGTGGGTTAAAATAATGAACTTGAATTTAGGTTAGAAGATGGGCTTTATCTTGAACCTTAGTTATGGTATAGGTGATGGAACGATGAATGGGTGATAGATTCGGATTAGGGACAAGGTTGAGAATGCAAATTATATGACATGATGCATGTATGCACGTATGTAGGAAAATGATACTACGTGGTAATGCGGGCCCGTGATAGGTTTGAGTTTTTAATTGAAACCAATTTAAGAAAATTTAGATTTTCTTAACAAGTTCGTGCAAATTGGGGTATCTACAGTCTCTTTTCTCTCTCATTCGATTTCATTCTTCTATCTTTTTCTTCATTTTTTTTCTCTTACTTTCACCTATTTTCTCTCATATATTGAAATCTTTATCATGATCAAGATCGTGATCATGATTATGATCGTAATCATAATCATAATCGTGATGAAAATCATGATCGTAATCGCATTGTAGGATAATCATGATCACGTTGATTAAGATCAAGATCAAGATCACGATCGTGATCTTAATCAACATGATCAAGATCTTTCTTCAATTTATTTGTTGATCGATTATAACAACACGATCATAATTGTGATCATGATCAAGATCGTGATTGTGATTGTGATCGTGATCTTAATCAACGTGATCATGATTGTCTTACAAAACATATTACGATCACGATCATGCTCACGATATCTTGATCTTAATCAACGTGATCATGATTGCCCTAAGATGCGGATCACGATTATGATCATGATTACAATCACAATCTTCATCATGATCATGATCATGATCATGTTGATTAAGATCAAGATCTCACGATCACGATCACAATCTTGATAATGATTAAAATCTCAATATATGAGAGAAAAAAAAGTGAAAATAGGAGAGAGAAAATGAAAAAAGAGAGAGAGGGAAGAATGAAACCGAGGGAGAGAAAAGAAAGGAAAGGATGACAGAGAAAATGAAGGAGAGAAATTTCCAGTCCTCTCCTTTGTACATTTTTTATCCTTCAAGGGCCAAAAAAAGTTCATGTTTATAATTTTTAAAAAAATCTGATTTTTTTTTACAAATTAAATTCTTTTTTATTTTTTATTTTTTATTTTTTTTACAATTTCCCTTTAAAATTCCATTTGAATTAGTTTTAAATCAGCTACTTTATATCTGATCGTTTTAAATTAAAAATCATTGGATCTACGTTGTTTTTGTGGATCGATATAACTTTAAATTTAAGTTTAGATTTTAAAAAAAATATATTAATAATAATAATCAACTCCATTTCCAAGTTGGTTGCCCAGACACCAAAGTTGGAGTTATGTATAATTCCTCAATTGAATTCCTATGGGGAACCAAATGCTGGAATTAATTTCAAGAGTTGTAACCAACTCCAACCAACTCTTGCTTCAAAATATATAAAAGATTCTATATGGAAATGGTCATATTCCATATGACTTGATGCATGTAAATTATCACAGATAAATACGATACCTCTTTCACACATTCTTCATCTGGCATCTCATAGCTTCCATCTTGCTGGAATGCTAAGCAATGAAAAAGACTCATGGAATCTAGGTGAAATCGACTCGACCCTACCGTCCGCTAAATAGCGGATATGGGTCCGATCTGTGTATCTCGGGGATTTTAAAAGAATAGGGAGTCGCCACCTAGTTTAGGTCTAGGAACCAAAATTAACTCCAAATGGATATAGGTTGGTCCACGGATTAGAGATGATGGGTAAGGGTCAGGTTACGGGTTTCGGAAGGTGTTAGGCACCGAACCCATCCGATCGAAATGATCGGTTTTTACTACGATCCAAAACTAACCTATGGTCAATAGGATAAGACTAGGGTCAAGACTATGATCCAATCATCATCATCAATTTATGTCTGGTTTGCCAAACGAATCTTATGGTTAGGGTAATCACATAGATTCTCGAATTTCGCATAAAAGGAATCCCACGATTTAATAAGGCTTACGTGGCACCAAAAATTAATGAATCAATTCGATCACATTTTGAATAGTATGAAATCGATTCTCAATGCCACGTATACAACATTAATGAATTGGCTCATTGACGATATTTTATTAAAGAAATTTGATTTTTTGAATTGCCACGTGACGACATTTTATCAAAGAAATTTGATTTCGGAATCGCCACGTGCATCCTAAAATCAATGAGTCAATCCACACATGTTTTTTAATCAAAGAAATCTTGATTTTTTGAAATGCCACGTATATTAAAATTAGTGAATCGACTCACAAATTTTTAATAAAAAAATTCGATTTTTGAAATGCCACGTATATTAAAATCAGTGAATCGACTCACATGCTCGATTTTGTAAAAAATCTCAAATTGGAATTTCCAATACACAAAAAAAAAATCAGTGAGTTGATTCATGCGCCAATTTCATAGAAAACATCGACTTTAAATTTCTAATGTATACAAAATTAGTGAGTTAGCTCGCATATCTATTTTATAGAGAAAAAATAATCGATTCAAATTTCTAATGTAACCAAAATCAGTGAGTCAACTCAATAATTTTGATCAAGAAAATTTTGATTTTTCAAAATCGTCACGTGCGTCAAAATCATTGAATTAACTCACATATCCATTTTAGAGAAAACAAAAATCGATTCAAATTTCTAATGTACCCAAAATCAGTGAGTAGACTCAATAATTTTGATGAAGAAAATTTTGATTTTCCAAAATCGTCACATGTGACCAAATCATTGAATTAACTCACATATCCATTTTATAGAAAATAAAAATCGATTCAAATTTCTAATGTACCCAATATCAGTGAGTAGACTCAATAATTTTGATGAAGAAAATTTTGATTTTCCAAAATTGTCACGTGTGTCAAAATCATTGAATTAGCTCACATATCCATTTTATAGAAAACAAATCGATTCAAATTTCTATTGTACCCAAAATCAGTGAGTCAACTCAATAATTTTGATCAAGAAAATTTTGATTTTTCAAAATCGTCACGTACGGAAAAATCATTGAATTAACTCACATATCCATTTTATAGAAAACAAATCGATTCAAATTTCGAATGTACCCAAAATCTGTGAGTAGACTCAATAATTTTGATTAAGAAAATTTTGATTTTTCAAAATCGTCACGTGTGTCAAAATCATTGAATTAACTCACATATCCATTTTTATAGAAAACAAATCGATTCAAATTTCTAATGTGCCCAAAATCTGTGAGTAGACTCAATAATTTTGATTAAGAAAATTTTGATTTTCCAAAATCGTCACGTGTGTCAAAATCATTGAATTAAAGTCCTATACCATGTGCAAGTTTATCTAAGAAGAGTCACCCGTGCATTTGACAAAAAGGTCAAAGCTCATCATTTACAAGTCAAGGATTTAACTGTTAGACTTCAAAGAAAATTGAACACTCCTCCTCGACTATAGGAGAAAGTCTGAACCTAATTGGAGAAATTCATTCATTAAGGAAATATTGTCTGGAAAAGTCGTCAGACTTCAAGATCATGATGGAAGTGAACTACCAGAGTCAACTAACCTTGATCGAATCAAATGGTACTACATTTAAGGAGGCCATCTTTGGCCGAATCAATTTTCCTGCTACCCAGTTCATTATCTCCTTTCTCAGCCCTTTGCAGCCTTTAAAAAAAAAATGATGCCCTTTTCTTTCTCAGCCCGATCACCTAACCTAGGGGAGGGAATTTGAACTACGTTTTGGTCTGATCCCAAAATGTTGGGGTACGTAGGCAACCTGAGAAATTACTTCAGGCCCGACCACATCAATAAAAAAAATCTATTTCCCCACACAATAAGAAATGAAAAAAATTCAAAAGAAAAAAATTCAAAATGGGGAAGAAAATTTAAAGAAAAAGAAATAATTTAAAAGGAAATGCCATACAAGGGGCATTTGGGTTTTTGAGCCTCAAAATTCCTTTCTTTTTACCCAGTCCCAAGCCTACCTATAAAAGTCCTCCTAAGTACCGTGTGAAAAGTCAAGAGGGTGGCAAAGCATGATCAGACAGTAAATTCTAGAAGTTCAAAGGAGAAGAAAAAGATAAGTGAAAAGACCTGCTAAGTTGAAAACCCGAAAAGGGCGACTTAGGCAAAAATTAAGGCAAGCTCGCAAGGTTGAAAATCTGAAAGGACAACTTTGGCAACAATTAGAGCAAAGAAAAAGAGAAGAGCTCGCTAGATCGAAAACTTGAAAAGACGATCTAGGCAAAAGCTAGAGCAAGCTCGCTAGATTGAAAACCTGGAAAGGCGATCTAGGCAAAAATTAGAGCAATAAAAAAAACAGAAGAAAATCCCAAGCTGAGAGCAGTTCGAGCCGAAACGTCAGAAATCCGAATAATCAAGTTCAATACTCAGCTTAAACCAGGCATAGATTTAGAAGCCACAAGTATCTTGTCTACGATCGATCTGAAAATTCTTACTTCCCCAAGTAAACCAATGGAGAGAATGGTGAATTCTATGATGAGTCTCAAAAGGAAATATTTTGTTCTCTTGAGCCTGACTCAAAATCTTTAATAAAATTAATCAAAATTAAAAGTTGAATCTTTATTGCGCTTGTGGTAATCAAATATTTCAAATCTTCATACCAGGGGCATTTTTCTTTTTCATCTAGATATGTAATTTCCTCCTTATACCAGGGGCATCTTCTTTATGATGTGTTCAATTAATTTCAATGCCATGTTTATTGTCAAACTAAGGACATTTTGTTTTTGAGCAATGTTAATCCTAAAATGAGAATTCCAAACTTAAGGTTACCCTCTTGATAGTAGTTTTTCAAAAAACTCTTGAGGTTCAAACTCAGATTTTAAATTTACAAAACTTTTTTAAAACCTTGAGGTTCAAACAAATGCATTCTGAATCTCACATAGGAGATAGGACATCCATTCTGTCCTAAATTTATTCATTCCCAGATTCAACCACTCTTCTCCAGACTCATTTTCAATCGTTTCTCTCCCAGATTTATTTCTTTGTTCTCAGTTTTACTCAGTCAGTTTCCGCCAAGGGTTATCTTAGATTTTGCTCAGTTGCCGCCAAGGGTTATCTTGGATTTTGCTCAGTCTCCGCCAAGGGTTATCTTGGATTTTGCTCAGATGCCGCCAAGGGTTATCTTGGACTTTGCTCAGTTTCCGCCAAGGGTTATCTTGGATTTTGCTCAGTCTCCGCCAAGGGTTATCTTGGATTTTGCTCAGTTGCCGCCAAGGGTTATCTTGGATTTTGCTCAGTCTCCGCCAAGGGTTATCTTGGATTTTGCTCAGTTTCCGCCAAGGGTTATCTTGGATTATGCTCAGTTGCCGCCGAGGGCTTTCTCGAAATTATGCTCAGATACTGCCAAGGGTTTTCTTGGAATTATGCTCAGATGCCGCCGAGGGTTTTCTCGGAATTATGCTCAGATGCCGCCAAGGGTTTTCTTGGAATTATGCTCAGATGTCGCCGAGGGCTTTCTCGGAATTATGCTCAGATGCCACCGAGGGCTTTCTCGGAACTATGTTCAGATGTCGCCGAGGGTTTGCTCGAACTATGCTCAGCCAGATGTCATTGAGGGTTTGCTCAGATTATGCTCAGCCAGATGCCGCCGAGAGTTTGCTCGGATTATGCTCAGCCAGTTGCCACCGAGGGCTTTCTCGGATTATGCTTAGTCAGATATCGCCGAGGGTTTTCTCAGATTATACTTAGATAGTTCATTACTCTTTCACCTCGAGCATTTAGAATAAAACTCCAAAAAAAAAATAGTTCATTACTCTTTCACCCCGAGTATGTAGAGTAGAACTCCAGAAAATTAGTCCATTACTCTTTCACCCCGAGTAGGTAGAGTAGGACTCCCAGAAAAAGTAGTTCATTACTCTTTCACCCCGAGTAGGTAGAGTAGAACTCCCAAAAAAAATAGTTCATTACTCTTTCACCCCGAGTATGTAGAGTAGAACTCCAGAAAATTAGTCCATTACTCTTTCACCCCGAGTAGGTAGAGTAGGACTCCTAGGAAAAGTAGTTCATTACTCTTTCACCCCGAGTAGGTAGGGTAGAACTCCCAGAAAATAAGTCCATTACTCTTTCACCCCAAGTATGTAGAGTAGGACTCCCAGAAAAAATAGTTCATTACTCTTTCACCCCGAGTAGGTAGAGTAAAACTCCCAGAAAATAAGTCCATTACTCTTTCACCCCGAGTATGTAGAGTAGGACTCCAAGAAAAAATAGTTCATTACTCTTTCACCCCGAGTAGGTAGAGTAAAACTTTCCAAAAAAAATTGTTTATTACTCTTTCACCCAGGGTAGGTAAAGTAAGACATTCAATTTTTTTATGCTCAATTTATGCTCAGTTATGCTTAGTTTATGCTCAGATTTTACTCAGTTTCACACAGTGCACACACTTGCACACTTGTTCTTTTAGTCAGGGAGAATTCTTTAAAATTCAAGGATCTGACGCCATCAGTGAGAGCTCTCGCTCGAGGACCTGACAACCTTTTAGTTCAGGGAGAGTTTAACCCTCAAGGATCCGAACACCCCGACGAATTGCTAAATCAGGCTGCAAAATGAACTGTCACTAGCTTTGGCATTCGGATATCGCACTTTCTACCAAAATATATTTGCTATCTAGTTTGCTTCAACCCTCTGCCAAAGAGGGGCATCTGTAGACACCCCATTTTTGCATCCGCCTGATTAATCAACTCGTCAACCCGATCGCAAAAGTTCCCAATGATGGATGTTTATTCCAATGCTTTATTTTGTTACCAGATATGTTTCAGAAATCCGGATGAGGTATCTCGAACTGACAAAACTTAGAAACCACGCTACGCTAGGAAAATACGACCCCAGAAACATAGAAATCATCATCTTACAAATAAAAAAGAAGCTTCGCGATAAAAATCACTAAATTACCAAAATACCCCTAACATCAAAACAACTCTAGAGCCTGCATTACGCTTAGGAAAACCCACTCAAACACATAAAACAATAAATCGAAACCAAGTAAACCACTTCGCCAATTTTCACAAAATTTGACAAAATTACGAAAATACCCCTCATAAAGTTCACGATCATTTCATGCAAAAAACTTCATAAATGACAAAAACCAACATTCTCATTGAATTCCTTACAAAAAACTGATTCCAAAACATCTTAGAACATTGAAAAACGACTTAAAACGTAAAAAATCCTCTTCGAGGGCAAAACGGTAATTTCACAAATTTCATAATTAAAAAATTCGAAATTAGTAAATAAAACATTAAATAATTAAAGTGAAGCATTAATGAAATTAATTTAAAAAGTTGAACCTAAAAAATCGATTAATTGGATTCTCAGGCAAAATTGTTGAGGGTTCGTGGGATATTTCTTTAAGGACCCCTCCATTTGGGGGTCCAAAGAATTAAAGATATAATAGAAAGGGGTTCTCCAAAAATTTAAAATCAATCAAGCAAGACTAAAAGTCAAGATATTAAAGTCAATCAAATAAGACCAAAGTCAAAATAAAAGTAAATCAAGCAAGACTGAAGTCAAGGTCAATCAAGTGAGACTGAAGTCAAAATTAAAGTCAATCAAGCAAGACTGAAGTCAAAATTAAAGTCAATCTCATAAGACTAAAGTCAAAACCCTAAATTAAAACCCTAATCTAAACTAATCAAGTCAATCTCATAAGACTAAGGTCAAAATCCTAAATCCAAACCCTAATTTAAAACTAATCAAGTCAATCTCATAAGACTAAAGTCAAAACCCTAAAACCCTAAAGACTAAGTCAAAACCCTAAAAGAAACCCTAATCAAACCCTAATGCTTCTAAAAACTTTATAAATAGGAGCCTCCACACCCTATTTTCGTATCAAAGAAAAAACCCTAGAAAAAGTAGGTGAAGAAGCCTCCACAACCCCTCAAAAACCCTAATTTTGGAGCCCCAACTCCTTCCCTAACACCCCTACTCCTATTTTAGCCTAAAAAACACCCAAAAACCTCCCAAAAACATCCCAAAAATCCGCCACAAATTCAAAGCATTCAGATCCAATAAGGAGACACCTTGCCTCGGAGATCAGAAATCAGATCCGGAGACAAAACGAAGCAAGGAGTACGGTGCAAGGAACTGTTTTTCAGATCTGAGGGAATAGTGCTTTTGCAGATCGAAGGTAAGGTTTTTTTTTATTATTTTTTTAATCTAGGTTTTATCATTAGCAATGTAGATCTATTTGGGATAAGTAGAGACCGGCATTGGCTGGGCGGGGTTGGTGCCTAACACCTTCCAACCCCGTAACATGATCCCCGGATTCAGATTTCTATAGTAGATTAGTTCTTTTTATCCATTGTAGGGTCAATTTGGTTCCTAGACCACAATAACTAGGTGACGACTCCCAAACCTCAAGGGTCAAAAGCGGATCTGCGTACCCCGCGGATCGAGGGCGCTTTTAGTAAGTATTCTAGTATTAGTAGAGGAAGTTGAGACAAAATTGAATTTGTTTTTAGAATGTTTTACTATTTTAGATTAGTAGAAGTTGAGCCAAATTACAAGTTTGAAAGTCTATTTAAATGATGGTGAGCAACAATGTTTAAAGTATCATATTGATTGAATTTTTCGGTTAATGAAGTTTCGATACGGTGTCGATTGATACATACTAGAAACATTCAATGTTTCATATTGGCTCGGCTGATACCAATACATATTGACAGATACATTCCAATATTTCAAACCACAGTGAGAAATACATTTTGCAACATCTAGACTATCAATAGAACGTTAGCTTTCTTAGAATAATTCTCTTGTTTTCCTTGTGGATTCAAGGTTCTTTATCAAAGGTGAATAAAGTGATCTTCTCCTTCTTTCACTATGATTCAATGTGAATTTTGAATAGATAGATATACCTTTCACTTGTACGTCTCGACAAAGCTTAGCAGCCAATGTATTCTTCCCAGATCCACCAAGTGAGCACAATCCAATCGTACTCACGTCGTCTCTAAACAACTCCATCTTCAATTCTTTAAGTCGCACATCCATTCCAATAGAAAAATTAGGGATTTCAGGAATTGCACACCGATATTCGTTCTGATCCACTTTTCTACTCCCAACACTTCTTGCTATCGAATTCAATTGATCTAATTTCCTATTCACTTCCTGCAAATGGACCAAAACCTGTTTCTGATCCACATTTCCACTCCCAGCACTTGTTTCCATCAAATTCGATTGATCCAATTTCCCACTCAATTCCTGCAAATAGGTCAAAACTGGTTTCTGATCCACATTTCCACTCTCAACACTTCTTTCTATCAAATTCAATTTCCTACCCACTTTCTGTAAATTGACCAAAACTCTCTTTTAATTTAATTTTATTTTTATTAGTCTTGCTATGATCTGTGGCTAAACCTCCGTTAGAGAGGTCAATGAAACTCAAACAAGATCATCTTAAATTATTATTTGTTTCAATTATGCTTGAATGTTTTATTATGATACCGATTTCTTCAGAAGTGATCATTGAATAGAATGATTAGTCTCATGATTTTGATAGTTTAGTCTTAGATAAGTTTAAGATAAACTATATTTGTTTGGAGATTTAATGTTTTACCTTTGATTTCGTCTTATTAAATATTATCATAGAATTTTGGATTACTAATTGGATTAACAAATTTCATTCTCCGATTCAATAATACTAACTTTGTTAATTGAATCGAGATAAAAAGTAAACAAATAAATTAATATAGTGACATGTTTTGGTAGATTTGACTGATCTAATTCCTTATATTATGATTCCATTTCCTATTTATTTTAGAATAGTTTTAATTCAATTTCATTTAATATTTTGAAAACCGTGATTAATAGTTTTAAGTCAAAAGAAAAATTACTGGATCAATGTTGTCTTTGTGGATCGACCCTTTGCTTGTCAAGATTTTAAATATTTATGTTATCTTATTTTTTTAATAATCTACATCGAACAAGAATATCCATGGTACTATAGGAAAACAAATTCAAAAGTTCTCCAAAGAAATTAAACACCATTTATTGTCAATTTGTGGTTTTCCTGAGTTGAATGATAGAACACACTCCTCAATTGTATAAGCCTTGCCATTAAAACGTCCGTGAGCACATTCCTTCAAGGAGATCAAATTTAATTGGTTATTGAGATTCATAAGGGCAAGGCAATAAGAATAGAGGGACTGCAAATGATCATATGGCATTTGACATAAGCACATTTGAAATCCTGCTTTCTTCATTTCAGTAAGAACCTCCACAGCCTTCGAGTTTCAAAGCATTTCATATTCCCAAGAATTACAGGAGAATTGTTTATTGAAATGCCACAAATGTTATAACTTTACTGTAGAAAACTACAATATGGAATTTATAAAGGGTTTTGACATTGATTTGTAGAAATCATAACCAGAACAACTATCTCACAAAAAAGATTGCTAAATGATGAAATTAATCTTTAAATTACAATAAAATAAAAATGCAACTAAAATCTCTTCCCAAGATTCATGACTAGGTTGAGTTGATTCAAGCCAAACCCAACTGCACCTACATCTGGATATAACCTTGCTTCACAGCATCGTGCAGTCTCAAAATATAATTTCAGAACATTCTAATGAGATTGAACAAAACATTAAATGTTTTGAATTGTCTCAGATGTTTCAGTCAAGTCAGTCTCGATTTTTTACATTGACAGTAATATTGTCTGTAATGAGAGATTTTAAATCTTAATAATCACAACAATTCAGGTGATTCAAAATGTTGAACGTGGTGTTTATGATCTTTACCCGAGCCCAACTTCAAAAATTTATCATAAAGCATAGATGATAATGACAATAATAATGACGTCATAAATATTAACGTAATAATACATTATAATAAGGTGCATTGTGATACACCACAGAACATAGTTAAAAGAAATAAATTAGATCAGTTTAATGTTAAAAATAAAATCAGACGTGGTAAGGTTTATCTCGAGGAAGGATTTCATATTGATATTCTTCATATAAACTCTATTAGGGTTCATTATATCACAATACACTTTGCTACAACGCACAATAACATGATCACAATTTTTAACATGCAATCAATGTGATAAAAGGGAAGATACTAGGTGATCTAAACCCAGGACTAAGAGACGTGTCTTCTTGTATATTCGGCTTAGGGAAAAGCAGAGCTTCCCATAGGTTGCCCATTTCTTTTTACACAAAAAACTTTATCTAGATGCCTAAGTTGCATGGACGATCTTGGCAATCGTTCTATTAAGCACCACATCATGTCAAGCTTACTCAAACTGCATAATTCCCATCTCTTCAGGCATGTTCTACAATGAAGAATCAGATAAATCCAAGACACTAGCTTGCCAAATCTTGGAATAGAATCAATTAAATTAACAAGATTTTGGGAGGATAGTTGAAGGAGCTTGACTTAAGCATCACCTTACTTCTAGTTCATATAGTCGACCCAAATGTCTATAAGAACTGAAGCAGGGATCTTTTGGTTCTTGGAAAACAAACCCAAATCCAAGAAGCACTTTCGAACATCATCATCTAACATATCTAACCTAGTTGCAAGCCATTCTAGAAGATCCTTTGTGTGTCAAAAATGGAAATGAGAGAACTTCAAACATTACCAAGGTAATATAGAAGAGAACTTCTATTGACACCCCAACTTTTACTTATGGCCAAGGAGGATCTTGTGGTCCATATCTCCCTTTGCCATTTGTTGGGGGTTGTGGAAAGAGAAGACTCGTCGGATTTTTTAGGGCAAGGAACCCTCATTTTAAGATGTTGTTGTATTGATAATGGGATTTTTTTGTGTGTTAAGTGTTCAAAGAATTTGGGGAGAGGGGAGTATTTTATGGTATATGGTATTGGGTTTGTAGAATCACCCTTGTCATTGGGCTTGAACATTGTTGTTGTTGGTCATCTCGGCCACTTCTAATATATTTTTTGCATTTACTTATCACACACACACACATGCACATGCGCGCGCACGCGCACACACACACACACACACATGTATGAAGGAAGGCCAATATGTGAATTTACCAAGCTTAAACAAGAAATTGGCAAATTTGGGCGTCCACTAATAGCAATTGCTATTTTGAAAAATACTATTGAAAAGCTCAAAAAGCAGGTAGGGAAGCCAAAATCAAAGTTTCGTCAAATCCATATTCCAGAGATTGAAAAATATTGTGGTACGTAGTTTGATTGGACGATATGAGATTGGAGAAATCCAAGATAAAAAAAGATATTCCAAGCTGGAGACCAAAACATTCAACGTTGAAACAGTTGACCACAATTTAATGGTCATAATGTCCACATATAGATCCAATTTTTGGCCTAGAATAAGAAAGGTGAAAGCATTGTTCTAATCCACCTTGTTATAAGAAAAATAATTTATTTGAATAAAATTCTATGCATTAATGTAAAATTTTAAATTGAGTTAAATGATTAACCTATTATCAAACAATATAACTCAGATGAATCAGCTCCGTATGAACTGGGGGAAGAGAAATGACTGACACCAAGTTTTAAAACAGAGGAAGCTCGAAGACACTTGGCATGGCCACAACATTTTAGTGTGAAATAAATAGTAAGCTGACAATGCTAGCCTCAATGTCAAATTTAGGTCAAGCCACTCTCAATTTTTATACTGACCGCAATATTGTCTATAAGGAGAGATTTTAAACCTTAACAATCACAACAATTCAGGTGGTTCAAAATGTTGGACATGGTGCTTATGATCTTGACCCGATGAGTCAACAATCCAACCTCAAAAATTTATCATAAAGCGTAGATGATAATGATGATGATAACGAGACAGAAAATATTATGTAATAATGCATTTAGTAAAGTGCATTGTAATACACCAAAACATAAATTTAAAAAAACAAAATTAATTAATTAAATTACATTAGTTTCATATTAAGAATAAAATCTGACGTGGTAGTGTTTATCTAAAATAAGAATTCCATACTTCTATTCTTTATATAAACTCTATTAGGGTCCATTATATCACTATACACCTCTTATAATACACAATAACATAATCCCGATTTTTAACAAATGACAAACCATGTGATACAAAGGTTAAATACCTAATGACATTTAGGTGCTCTAATATTTCCTCAAGAGAAAATCAGTTCTATTCGTCAGGAATGAATATATGTATCTTCAGTTTAGGAAGAGACATCTAGATGGGAAATCCCATCATACCCATTTCTTTATCACAATAAACTTCCTCTAAGACAGTATAATTCACGTATGTTCTCAAACAAAGAATTACATAGAATCTGGTGAGCTTGCAGATTCCTGGCGGAAATGGCTCCAAACAATATAAATCTTTTATATCGATCTCAATGATACTTTAAAATTTGCAGATTCAGCAAATTCTTCAATTGCTCTCTGATATCATCAAGTAAAGGATCATTGTCAACTCTTGACATTTTCTGCAAATTCTGCATTCGCTCTCTGATATCAGCAATTAAAGGATCATTGGGAACTATTGATATTTTCTGCAAATTCTTCAATGGCTCTCTGATATCATTAATGTTAGGACACCTAATCCCCTGTAAACTTAATATCTTTAGTTGGGATAGATAACCAAGAGAGGATAACCCACTTAGTTCAGCACCGTAACATTCATTCAAAATAATCAGAACCTTCAACTTACTCATTTTCTCCATGAACTTGGTAAGGTGAACTTCAATGTTGAGCTACTCAGTATCAAGACATCTACTTTAGGAAATTGCAACTCAATGTAAAAAAAAGGACACTTACGTAATTTTGAAAATTAAGCAATGTAATTTGATTGCAATTTTCTTGATTTTTACCAAAATGACCCCGATTATATTAATTTAAGGATTTTGTTAACGTGTTGTGCAAAAAATAACATTTGGAAATCGGATTTTGTAAGAAAATGCCCTTAAAAATATTTTTTTTTTATCACAATACCCTCAGATTCCAATTTCCAAAGTGGATCTATTGCACTTTAATGTGTGCCCAACAAGACCCTAAATTTAAATATACAAGTGGGGGCATTAATGACCACTCGAATTTTGGTTTTGAACCACTTCTACTTGGCCCTCTCTTATTATAATAGAAAAGATATGTATGTTAAATCAGTCTGCAATATAAACAATGAAAATCATCTGTAGCAAAATATGGAGAAGAGCAACATACCCAACACTTCCTACTAGATCAACGAGATTTCAGGAGGATAGTACACAGAGGTTGCGATAAGCATCATCTTTATCTAGTTCGTAGAGTCCAACCCAAATGTCTACAAGAACAGAAGCAGAGATCCATTGGTCCTGGGGAAACAAACCCAAATCCAAGAAGCACTCTCGAACATCATCATCTAAGAACTCTAAACTGGTTGAAGACATTCAAGAAGATCCTTGTGTGCGTCGAAGATGGGGAAGCCTTCCCCCAATTTTTTCTCTATCCTTCTCCACATCCTTGTAGGTTCTCCACATAGTGAGGAAGCAATCACCATAAGAGTCAGGGGGAGTCCCTTGCAACGTCTTACTATCTATCATTTAATAACAATCAAGTAAAATCAGTTATTTTCTTTTTGTAGAAACCATACAAGAAAAACAGTATACACACAATACAGAGGTAGGGCATCACTAAATATTAATTTGAACAAACCAAAATTCAATACATATAAATAAATAAATTCAATGCTTATATTTACAGTGGTCGATGTTTTGAATTATTCAAAACATGGAACATTTTCAGAAAACAAGGTGTGCATGTGTGTGTACATATGTACGCGCATGTGCACAATGGTGGGTGTATGGATCCATGTGCACATGTGTACACACGCTTTGAAGCACAATAAACGGAAGGGCAACACTTTGAGACATTACGTTGAATAAATCAAAATTCAATGATCATTTATGCATGGGTGTACTTTCTTGAATTATTTGAGAACATATGACATTGGGAAAACTTTGAAGCGCCTAGCCGACTTCAAAATTCCAGTAGAACCCTATCCTTTTGATTACGTGTGGTATTTTCAAGGAGGTATCCCAAATATTGATAAAAACAAGGGACGTCAAAGAAATACAAGAAAGAGACTAATGAAATCTGAGTAAAAAAACAAGGCATGCGTGGTGGGTGTTTGGATCTGTGCATGCATATGCCCGTGTGTGAGTGTGAGTATTGTGTGATCGATACCTAAGATTCTACATGGAAATGACTGTATTCCTACAACTCGATGTATGTAGATTGTAAGCATACATTTGATTATCACAAATAAATAAGGTACCTTCTCCACACAATCTTCATCTGGCATCTCATAATTTTCATTTCGCGGGAATGCCAAGTGACGAAAGAGACTCATTGAATCTGAGTCACTCAAAATTTCCAAAGAATATGTACAATCAAATTGTTTATGCTTAGTTCTTGATGTAACCAGTATTTTATGTCCAACAGTTCTGAACACAAACTTCTCAAGGAATTGCTCTTCCCAGACATCATCCAGGACTAACAATATGGGTTCTCCTTCTTTCTGCTTCATCAGGTATCTCAGCTGCTTCTCTGCATCTTCGTCATTTTGAAATTTTATAAACTTATTTCCAACGAGCAGCCTTCTATGTATTCCCTCTACGATCACTTTAAAGTCAGGCGAGCTTGAAACGGTTAAGAATATGATGTTATCCTTGAATATTTCTGTACAAATAGAGCACCAGAAAGCTATTTAGTAAGAAGGAAAACTTCACGATCATAAATCAGAATACCAATTACAACACCAATTCGAAATGTTTATGACGAGCACTCCAACACAGAGAACGTCGAAGGCCATTGAGAACTTTTATTATCACGAAAAAAGGGCTGTTCTAAGGGTTAAAACACACTTTTAAATCAACTCTGTTTTAACTTTTTTCCTGGGTAATTTGGAGTCTAGATTTGTTTAGAAGGTCATTAGTAAGTATTCTAGTGTTAGTAGAGGAAGTTTAAACAAAATTGAATTTGTTTTAGAAAGTTTGACCATTTTAGATTAGTAGAAGTTGAGCCAAATTACAAGTTTGAAAGTCTATTTAAATGATGGCAAGAGACAATGTTTAAAATATCGTATTGATTGAATGTTTCGGTTAATGAGAATTTCAATACGGTATCCATTGATACATTCTGATATTTCATATTGGCTCGATTGATACTGATACGTATCGACAAATACATTCCGATATTTCAGACCATGGTGAGAGATACATTTTGCAAAGGTTCTTTTGTTAGACTATTAATAGAACCTCAGCTTTCTTAGAATAATTCTCTTGTTTTATTTGTGGATTCAAGGTTCTTTATCAAAGGTGAATAAAGTGATCAAAATTCAATGTCAAAATTTTAAATCTACTAAGGAAAACCAACAAATCATAAGTTAAAAAAATGTAGTTTGAAATTTTGAATAGATAGATATACCTTTCACTTGTTCGTCTTGACAAAGCTTAGAAGCCAATGTGGTCTTCCCAGATCCACCAAGGGCGCACAATCCGATCATACTCACGTTGTCTCTAAACAACTCCATCTTCAATTCTTTAACTCGCACATCCAATCCAACAAAAAAATTAGGGATTTCAGGAACTGCGCACTGACATTCGTTTTGATCCACATTTCCACTCCCAAGTCTTCTGTTTACCAATTTCCTTTTCGCTTCCTGCAACTCGAACAAAGTCTGTTTCCGAGCCACATTTAAACTCCCAACACTTTCTTCTATCAAATCCAATTTCCTATTAGCTTCCTGCAACTCGAACAAAGTCTGTTTCTGATCCACATTTCCACTCCCAGCACTTAATTCCATAGAATTCGATTGAAATATCAGATCCTCATCTCCACTCCAACGATTTCCATCACTTGTTCCCCAAAAATTCGATTGAAATTCCAGATCCTCATCTCCACTCCAACGATCTCCACCACTTGTTCCCACAAAATCCGGTCGAAATCCCAGATCCTTATGTCCACTCCAACGATTTCCATCATGTACCAAAAACGAAAACGAACCCCTACGATGACAATGCTCATACTCCAAAATTTGTTTCTGATCTGTTGATATTTTCTGCAAATTCTTCAATGGCTCTCTAATATCATCAATGGAAGGACGACGAATCCCATGTAACCTTAATATCTTTAGTTGGGATAGATAACCAAGAGAGGATAATCCTCTTAGTTCAACATGAAAATATTTCTGCAAAATAATCAGAACCTTCAACTTACTCATTTTCTCGATGAACTTCGGTAAGGTGAAAGTGAATGTTGAGCTACACAGTATCAAGACCTCTACTTTAGGAAATTGCACCTCACTCCATGTTAAAGAAATCATTTTGTCTGTGAAATAACCTTTGTAGATCCTTGTCCATGAAGAAATCACTGCGTCTGAGAAATAAACTCCATAAGTCAATGAAACAACAATGAAGCCAGTCGACACAAATGAACAAAGATGAAAAAACCTGTATGGATAGACACTAAGCTGGCATGAAAGGTTAGGTGATCTTGTTCCCTCAAACTCTTGGGAATACTGTCTTTCGTTAGGTCCATCATTAGTCTCTTTCTTTGGTTTATGTTTCGCTGTTCCGAACACTTGTAAATAGCCAAATCTCGGAGAACATCGTGTTGTGTAACAAATAGGTTATAAAAGATTCCACCAGTCCCCTCCCCTGCATCTTTTTCTCTGATGAACAAAAAAAGATGTTTCTTTAAGATATGTGTAGATAACACAATGTCCAACCTGTCAGTTGATGAATACAGTACTAATGGCGATCAAGGAAATATGATCGATTTTAATTCTTCCTTATTAATGACACATCATTTAGGAAAGTTTTGCCAAAATTGTAGTCATTCTTCTGGTTAATACTGATCTAGAAGATGCATGTGCAAACACATGTATCAAAAGAGCTTATTTGTAATTTAAAATATTGATTAAAGGGTTTTTGAAGATTACATAGTATAAAAAAAAAGGATACTTATGTAATTTTGAAAATTAAGCAATGTAATTTGGTTGCAATTTTCTTGATTTTTACCAAAATGACCCTGATTATATTAAATTTAAGGATTTTGTTAATGAGTAGTGCAATAAATACCCTTTGGGAATTGGATTTCATATGAAAATGCCCTTAAAAATATTGTTTTTTACCACAATACCCTCAGATTCCAATTTCCAAAGTGGATTCATTGCACTTTAATGTTTGCCCAACAAGACCCTAAATTTAAATATAAGTTAAAATTGAGAGAGGAAAAAAGAAGATTAGATTATTTGATTAGCCCTAATTAGACTTTAAAAGGGAATTACATAGTCTAATAAATGGAAAAGACTAAAAAGGACAAAAGACTAAAAAAAGTCTAATAAAACAGAATTATTCAACACTCCCCCTCAAGTTGGTGCATGAATATCAACATCAGCCAACTTGAAAAGACACCTTCAAAGGCGGTTTTGCTAACACCTTTAATAAGAATATCGACGAGTTGCTGAGATGTAGGAATAAATAGAGTACAAATCTGCCCAGAAATAATCTTCTCTCTAATGAAATATCGATCAACTTCGATATGCTTCGTTCTGTCATGCTGAACAGGATTTGCTGCTATATTAATGGCTGATTTATTATCACAATATAGTGAAAAAGGTGTTGTTACGGGAAGACACAAATCAGTTAGTAAGGTCTTGAGCCACAACTCACATACTCCAAGTGCTATAACTCTATATTCTGACTCAGCACTGGACCGACAAACCACATCCTACTTCTTACTACGCCAAGTTACCAAATTGCCACCAACTTTAGAACAGTACCCTGAAGTGGATTGTCTATTAGTCACTAACCCAACATAATCTGCATTTGTCCACGCCTCAACGCGAAGATGACCATGATTACTAAACAAAGTACCTTGACTAAGATATCTAAGAATACGATAGACAACAGTAAGATGAGATGTTCGAGGTGAGTGCATAAACTGACTTACGACACTAACAACATAGGCAATGTTGGAGTGAGTCATAAACAAGTAAATCAATTTTCCCACAAGACGCTAATACTGGCCAATATCTGACAAACACTCCCCCTCAGAATCAACCAACCTGTGATTCTGCTCAATAAGAGTATCAACGGAATGAGAACCAAGCTGACCGGAGTCACAGAGTAAATCAAGGACATATTTACGTTGAGAGATAAATATACTAAAGTGGGACTGCGCAACCTCAATACCCAAAAATTAGCGAAAATGGCCAAGGTCCTTAATCTCAAATTGATGTCCTAAGTAGGATTTGACCTCAGTAATACTAGCACTATCATCTCCAGTAAGGATAATATCATCCACATAAACAATTAGAGCGATAGTTTTACCCTTGGAGTGACGCAAGAAAAGAATGTGATCAGCAGAACTCTGATGCAAAACCAAACTAATGCATTACCCTAGTAAAGCGCTCAGACCATGCGCGAGGAGACTACTTCAGTCCATAGAGAGAACGACGAAGATGACAGATATGTGCAGGAGAAGTAGGTGTGAGAAAATCAGGAGGTTGAACCATATAGACATCTTCCTGAAGATCACCAACGAGAAATGCATTCTTGACATCTAACTGAAAGAGAAACCACCATCTGATTGCGGCAATAGAAAAGAGAATTCGAATGGTGGTCATATTAGCAACTGAAGCAAATGTCTCCTGATAATCAATCCCATAAATCTGAACATAATCCTTTGCTACCGGATATGTCTTATAACGAACAATAGAACCATCAGGATTATACTTAAGGGTGAAAATCCAGCGACATCCCACAGCATTCTTCCCAGGCAGAAGAGGAACAAATTCCCAAGTCTGAGTCTTTTCAAGAGCATTCAAGTCATCAATCATAACTGCTCGCCACTCAGGATGGGCGATAGCATCTGCAACAGTATTAGGAGGATAACAGCAGAAACAAAAGTAAGAAAACTCCGAAAGGAGGGTAAAAGAGTAAAATCAAATATATAATTAGAAATATGATAAGTACAAGTGCACTTACCCTTGCGAGTGACGATAGGACGATCATCACAAGGGACAATAGGAGACGGAACTGGAGGCGAGGAAGCGAGCTGGTCTGGTATATAAGTGATGGTCGTATTGCGTGGTTACCGAGAATAAACCTGCAATGAAAGAGGTGTCGAACTGATAGGAGGTAGAAAAGGAGGAACAGGCATAGGAAGAGAAAATAACAAGGGAAAGAGACCATTATTAAAAGAATCTAAAGGAAAACACTCAGACTGAATGTCAACTGACCCATAATAATATGAGGTATCTCAAAAAAGAAAACATCCCGAGAAATGAAATGCCTTCTTAAAGGAGGATGATAATAACAGTATCCTTTCTTGGTAGAGGAATAACCCAAAAAGATACATTTTACGGTCTTAGGGTCAACTTTATTACAAGTTTTGTCAAGAATTTGAACAAAGCAGACGCACCCAAACACACGTGGAAGGAGTGGAAACAAAGGACAATTCGGATGGAACTGAGAGAAAGACGTGACAAATTGAAAAACTCGGGAGGGGATCTAATTAATAATGTAAACAGCATTAAGAACTGCATCGGCCTAATAGAATTGTGACACGTTCATGCCAATAGAGATGGCACGGGCTAACTTCTGAATATGGCGATTTTTCCTTTCTGATCGACCATTTTACTGAGGAGTCTTAACATTGGACATTTGATACTCAATGCTAGACTCTAAACAAAATTTCAAAACCTCACTATAGGTGTACTCAGTACCATAATCAGAACGGAAAGTCTTGACGGTACCACCAAACTGGATATGAACCATAGTAAGAAATACTAATAGAATAATGAAAACGCACATGCTTAGCTAATTGACAAGTTTCACACGAAAAATCAAGTAAATTATTATTATGAAATAAACCAGGGAACATGTGTTTCAAATATCCAAAGAAAATATGGCCTAAGCGTAAGTGCCAACGCATTACAAGAGTCTTATTAGACTGACTATTACTACTAAGCTGAGAAACAGAATGAATGTTAAGTGAAACGGGTGCATCCAAGATATACAAGTCATTCACTTCACGTCCAATGCCAATCATCTTCTTCGACCCCAAATCCTAAAAAACACAATGAGGAATAACAAGTTACACTGCAATTCAAATTTTTGGTAATACTACTAACAGATATAAGATTAGTAGTAAATTGAGGAATATGCAGTATATTAGTTAAGGATAAAGAAGATATAACAGAAAATTGACCTTGACCAGCTATAGAGGACAAAGAACCATCAGCAAGACGAATCTTGCAATAACCAAAACAAACACTATAGGTTTATAATAGGGAGGATGTACTGGTCATATTATCTGAGGCACTAGAATTAATGATCTATGATGAGAAAATGGTGAAAACACTGTGTGCAGATGCAAAGGTACCTGAGTGAGTAAAAGTAGAGATTGACTAAGATGAAGTCTCCATCTGATTGAAGAATTTCCTAAACTTGTCAAGCTCAGCTTGGGATAGAGATACTGTATCCGAGGAGGAGGTAGTAGCCGAAGGTAGTGTTGGATCAGTAGTCGATTGAAAGAGTACATGAGCTGAAGATTGGTAAGACGATTGATGTTGCTGATTAGGACGACCATGAAGCGCATAACAACGAGCTTTTACATGGTCCAACTTTCTACAATGATCACATTTATGTCGCTGATGTGTAGGCAGACACCCACTGGGAAGCTGTAGAGAAGGTAGGCGAGCAAGCATGGAGGAGTGATCTCCTAAAAAATGAGGTAGAGCAGCTGTGCGACGACTCTCATCAACCAAGACATAAGAATACGCAGTCTGTAAGGACAAAAACGGATCCATACCCTATAAATGAACTCTCGGATACTCAAACTCATCCGAAAATCGGGCAGAAACTGAAAGACTCGATTCTTATCCAGAATCAACGCATAAAATCCCTCATCAAAAAGGTCCTTCCACGCATAGGACGAGGAATAGAAAGTCAACTCTTCCCATCGAGCACGTAGTTGTGATATATATGTGGTGATTTAAGAGTCACCTTGAGAGGCGAGAAATCTCAATCTCTAAGTTAAAAATGCGGACATTGTTTTGACGTTGCGAGTAGATGCTCTTTGTGGAATCCAATATTTGTTTTGTTGTCGTAAAGAACATAAAATCTGTCCCAATGTATGATTGCATAGATGTAATTAACCAAGAACGGATCATAAAATCATTAGCAAACCAGTTGGAGTAAGTAGTGTCAGTCGGTGCAGGTTGTTTATCCACCCCTGTGAGGTAACCAATCTTTCATATTTTCCACCAATGAACATTTCAACCGATCTTACCCAAAGAAGATAATTTGGACCATCTAATTTCACAGTGGTAATTTGGATGCCTAGAAAGTCATTTGAATGAGAGGGAAGCCTACCTGATCCACCACTATTACCCGTGATCGAGGAAGAGGACGTCTTGGTGGCCATCAAATAGTCGGTGTGCTTTGGTTTGAAGAGAGTTCAAATAAAAAGAGGAGATGACTCACGAGGGGAAAAAAATTATCGCAGCACCCTAAATATGATAATACACGATCATAAGATGCATGGAAAGTGATTGAATACGATTGTAGATGACTTGAGCAGGCATTAACTCAATCGTAGGGCACCAAGAATCAATTATGTCATTGTCGTAAGTTTCAAACAACCACTTGCTATTGTTACAACCTTCAAACAGAAACACTACTGTGATCGCAGGCACCTAACCAACAGTTTTCTGTGATCGCCAACCCCAAATAGCAACACTACTGTGATCGCAGGCTCCAAATCAATAGTTTTCTGTGATTGCCAGCCCCAAACAGCAACACTATTGTGAGTACAACCCTCAACAAGCACCCCTGCTATGATCGCAAACTGCAAACAGAGCTTTGCATGATTGCCAGCCCCTGTGTCGCCTAACTTTGTTTTCAGCAAATAGCCAAGTTGTTGTCATCGCAAGCCTCTGTGGAGGTCCAAAATGCCATCGTTAAGCTTGACCAACACCAACCAACAAACTTGTTGTTGCTGCAGCCCTTGATGGTGGCTGCACTACTGCCGTAGGGATTCAAACAATCCTCAAGGCCCTATCGCATGATGCGATTAGAGTGTGGAGCAAAAAAAGAACCCCTATAGGGGTGATATGTATCAAACACGAGAGGTGTAGAGTATAGATTTTAGGAAGAGAAGGGCAATAGAGTTTGTAGCAGAATTTTTTTTTTTTTTTTGGGGGGGGGGATGTAAGTAGAGAGAATCAGGCTCTAATACCAAATTAAAATTGAGAGAGGAAAAAGAATATTAGATTAATTGATTAGTCCTAATTAGGCTTTAAAGGGGAATTACATAGTCTAATAAATGGAAATGACTAAAAAATTCTAATAAAACAGAATTATTCAACAATATACGAATTGCGGCATTAATGGCCACTCGAATTGTGGTTTTGATCCACTTCTACTAGGCCTTTTCTTATTATAATAGTAAAGATATGTATGTTAAATCGGTCTGCAATATCATCAACCAATGAAAATCATCTGTAGCAAAATATGGAGAAGAGCAACATACCTAACACTTCCGTCTAGATCAACGAGATTTTGGGAGGATAGTACACGGAGGATGAACTCAGCATCATATTCATCTAGTTCATAGAATCCAACCCAAATGTCTACAAGAACAGAAGCGGAGATCCGTTCGCCCTTGGGAAACAAACCCAAATCCAAGAAGCATTCTCGAACATCATCATCTAAGAACTCAAAACTGGCTGCAAGACATTCAAGAAGATCCTTGTGCGTGTCGAAGATGGAGGAGCCTTCCCCCAATTTTTTCTCTATCATTTTCCACATCCTTGTAGGTTCTCCACATAGTGAGGAAGCGATCAACGTAAGAGTCAGGGATAGTCCATTGCAACGTCTTACTATCTATCATTTGATAACAATCAAGTAAAATCACTTATTTTCTTTTTGTAGAAACCATACAAGAAAAACAGTATACACACAATACCAAGGTAGGGCATCAATAAATATTAATTTGAACAAAGCAAAATTCAATACTTTAAAAAAAAAAAATTCAATGCTCATATTTGCAGGGGTCAACATTTTGAATTATTCAAAACATGGAACATGTTCAGAAAACAAGGTGCATGTGTGTGTACGTATGTGCGCACATGTGCACAGTTGTGGGTGTATGGTTCCATGCGTGCATGTGTACGCACGCTTTGAAGCACAATAAACAGAAGGGCATCAGTTTGAGACATTACATTGAATAAATCAAAATTCAATGTTCATTTCTACATGGGTATACTTTCTTGAATTATTTGAGAACATATGGCATTGGGAAAACTTTGAAGCGCCAATCCGGCTTCAAAATTCCAGTAGAACCCTATCCTTTTGATTACATGTGGTATCTTCAAAGAGGTATCCCAAATATTGATAAAAACAAGGGACATCAAATAAATACAAGAAAGAGACTCATGAAATCTGAGTAAAAAAACAAGGCATGTGTGGTGGGTGTTTGGATCTGTGCATGCATGTGCCCGTACGTGAGTGTGAGTATTGTGTGATCGATACCTAAAGTTCTACATGGAAATGACTGTATTCCTACAACTCGATGTATGTAAATTGTAAGCATACATATGATTATCACAGATAAATAAGGTACCTTCTCCACACAATCTTCATCTGGCATCTCATAATTTCCATTTTGCGGGAATGCCAAGTGACGAAAGAGACTCATGGAATCTGAGTCACTCAACATTTTCAAAGAATATATACAATCAAATATTTTATGTTTAGTTCTTGATGTAACCAATATCTTATGTCCAACAGTTCTGAACACAAACTTCTTAAGGAATTTTTCGTCCCAGACATCATCCAGGACCAACAATATAGGTTCTCCTTCTTTCTGCTTCATTAGGTATCTCAGCTGCTTCTCTGCATCTTCGTCATTTTGAAATTTTAGAAACTGATTTCCAACGCCAAACCGTCTAAATATTCCCTTTACGATCAATTTAAAGTCAGGCGAGCTTGAAACGGTTAAGAATATGATGTTATCCTTGAATATTTCTGTACAAAGAGAGTACCAGAAAGCTATTTAGTGAGAAGAAAAAAAAAAGTAAAAAATAACTTCACAATAATCATAAATTGAAACAAGGATAACTTCACCATCATAAATCAGAATACCAATTACGACACCAATTCGAAAAGTTTATGACGAGCACTCCAACACGGAGAACATTGAAGGCCATTGAGAACTTTTATTATCACGAAATAAAAGGGTTGTTCTAAAGGTTAAAACGCACTTTTAAATCAACTCTGTTTTAACTTTTTTTTCTGGGTAATTTGGAGTCTAGATTTGTTTAGAAGGTCATTAGTAAGTATTCTAGTGTTAGTAGAGGAAGTTTAAATAAAATTGAATTTGTTTTAGAAAGTTTTACCATTTTAGATTAGTAGAAGTTGTGCAAAATTACAAGTTTGAAAGTCTATTTAAATGATGACGAGAGACAATGTTTAAAATATCGTATTGATTGAATGTTTCGGCTAATGAAAATTTTGATACGGTATCCATCGACACATTCCGATGTTTCATATCGGCTTGATTGATACTGATACATATTGACAGATACATTCCGATATTTCAAACCACAGTGAAAGATATGTTTTGCAAAGGTTCTTTTGTTAGACTATTAATAGAACCCCAGCTTTCTTAGAATAATTCTCTTGTTTTATTTGTGGATTTAAGGTTCTTTATCAAAGGTGAATAAAGCGATCAAAATTCAATGTGAAAATTTTAAATCTACTAAGGAAAACTAACAAATCATAAGTTAAAAAAATATTGTTTGAAATTTTGAATAGATAGATATACCTTTCACTTGTTCGTCTTGACAAAGCTTAGAAGCCAATGTGGTCTTCCCAGATCCACCAAGGGCGCACAATCCGATCATACTCACGTTGTCTCTAAACAACTCCATCTTCAATTCTTTAACTCGCACATCCAATCCAACAGAAAAATTAGGGATTTCAGGAAGTGAACACTGATATTCGTTTTGATCCACATTTCCACTTCCAAGAATTCTGTCTATCAAATCCAATTTCCTATTCACTTTCTGCAACTCGAACAAAGTCTGTTTTTGAGCCACATTTTCACTCCCAAGACTTTCTTCTATCAAATTCAATTTCCTATTAGCTTCCTGCAACTCTAACAAAGTCTGATTCTGATCCATATTTCCACTCCCATCCCTCGATCCTATCAAATTCAATCGATCAAATTTCCCACTCAGTTCCTGCAAATTGTCCAAAATCCGTTTCAGATCTACATTTCCACTCCCAACAGTTCTTTCTATCAAATCCAATTGATCCAATTTCACACTCAGTTCCTGCAAATTGTCCAAAACCCGTTTCTGATCCACATTTCCACTCCCAACACTTGTTTCTATCAAATCCAATTTCCCATGCACTTCCTGCAAATTTTCCAAAACCCGTTTCTGATCCACATTTCCACTCTCAACACTTGTTTCTATCAAATTCAATTGATCAAATTTCCCACGCACTTCCTGCAATTTGACCAAAACCCGTTTGCTCCAAAACTCAACGTTTACATTCAAACTAAAGAACCTTTCCAAATAATCATTCAGTTCTTTTAATTTCGCCGAATACCGAACCTTCTTTATACTATTCTTAACCGTCAAACATTTTCTAACCAGATCCGCCCCTTTCTCCAGTTCTACCTTTAATCTATCGATATCAGGACTTTCTGGATAATTTAATTCTCCATTTAACACT
This sequence comes from Akebia trifoliata, assembly GCF_017979445.1. Classification (NCBI taxonomy): domain Eukaryota; kingdom Viridiplantae; phylum Streptophyta; class Magnoliopsida; order Ranunculales; family Lardizabalaceae; genus Akebia; species Akebia trifoliata. Next base: position 31,414 of record NW_028237178.1, on the reverse strand, counting down.
TCAATCTCTTCGCTTTTGGGAATTATAAATTCCAGAGTAAATTGGAGTCTTTCCATGTCGGATTTGAAGTCCCGGATCTTATCTTTCGCAGCTAAGATTGCATCCAACAGCTTTCCTGCAATTGCACCTACCGCAGCTCCTACCAGAAGCTCGTCTACTACCAACGGCATTTTTAACTCTTCTCCAAAACTTCAATCCTAAATTAGGGTTTTTTTTTTTTTTTTTTTCCTTCCAGTTGTGTTCTTCGTTCGAATATTTCAAGAGATACTACAGTTCAACCACGAAATTTCAAGGAAATGCGATGGGGAAAAAGCTTTGAAGCGGACATCCCTCTTCAAACTTTCGGTAGAACCCTCTCCCTTGTGTGAAACGTGGCATTTTCAAGGAGGGTTCTAGGAAACTTCAAAGTACTTTCCGAGCAATCATCGAGAGAGACTTCACGCATTGTTAAAGTTTTCTTGGTCAATGTGAAAGAGAGGGTTCTCAGAATCTTCAAAGCCATCACTTGTAAATAAAATAAATAAAATCAAAATTCACATTGAAATCAAGAATAATAGTGAGAATTTTATAAAAACAAATAATTTATAAAAAAATGATTGAACCTGAGAAGTATTAATGGGCTATGGATGAAGAATAGATGATTGGGATTGCATATTTATTTTCTTAAATGCAATCTACAAGAAAAAGTCATAATTAAAATTTATATCAATATCTTAAAATTTCACAAGATTTATATCAATGGTACATGATCATATAACTGTTGAGTTCGTCAATAATAATTAAATAAACGTAAATTAAACTCTAAAATCAATAAAAGACACCATCAACATTAATTGGGAATGAAATTAAAACCCTAAAGCTATAGAGGAGGTGAAAGATCTGGCAACGAATCTTCGTGTTCGATTGGATTGGATGAGGTTCTTTCTCTGCTATGCGTCTGAAGAAGACGATAAACCCCTCTACTCCAATTCTTTGAAAGTAATCAAGTGGATCACATTATAAGATATTTTATTTTATTTTATTATTATTATAATATTTTATCTTGTTATTTATATTTATGTGGTATAGGATTAAAGAAATGAAAAGATTCCACTCAACCATGTTTTAAGGTCGTTAATACATTGGGTCTCTAGTTATCAACATATAGAGTCTCCATAAATTACGGGTATCTTTTCAAGCATGGGTTTTGTTTTGTAGAGGATTTTTATTAATTAAATTACATTTTCCATTTTCATTGCTCCAAAATAGTTTTATCAATTTTTCGTTGTTCATTTTTTGTGTGTAAAGTGTTCGAAGAGTTTAAGGGTGTATTTTTTTGACGATTTTATGGTTAGTGGGATTGAGTTTGTAGAATCACCTCCATGTAACATTGGTCATTGGCCTTTGTCTCTGTTTGTAATCTTGACCACTTCTATATATATATATATATATATACTTATCCAAAAAAACAAACATACAAGGGCCTGTTAAGATGGACATAGAATGAAGGCCAATACGCCAAGTTTTAACTACGATGGGAAAAAACTTTCAAATAATCATTTGCATCAAAATTAAAGTAGACTCCATCCTTTGAATTACACATAGCAATTTCATGGAGGTATTTCAAATATTGACAGAAATGTAGTGTAATGAAATAAATACAAAACGCCACGTATTTAATAACAAAGAGGGTTGGTAGAAACATGATCCAATGAAATGGGGGTTGTAGAGGATAAATTATATGAACTTAAAAGTAAAAAATAATTATTTTTCACCGTTAAATTTTATTTTTAAATTTGTGTAGTTGGTAGTCGTCAGTTTTTAAAGGTTAGTGTGCAACCAATGATTAGTGGTGTATAACTAGTTGTTCCCTAACCTAATGACAAACTGACACGGTTAACTGATGTGGTTGACGTGTCATGTACACGGAACCATAGATTTTGTTACTTGTGCATCCCTAAGAAAAAGATATATGGTCTGTCCACATTTCAAACAACGCCAACTGTATTTTTCTATATAATTCCTCACCATCAACGTCTGTGATGTACAAGTTTCTACGAACCCTCCTTCGCGTTTTGTATTTATTTCACTACATTACATTTCCATCAATATTTGGAATACCTACTTTAAGTTTCCACATGTAATCCAAATGAGACGTTCTATCGAAATTTTGAAGTTTTTTCCCATGGGAGCACTAAAAACTTGTTCTTCAAGAAAACTTTCAAAAACACGTGAAAATTGCTTGGAAAAAGCTTTGAAGTTTCTAAAAACCCTCTTGCATAGTGGTCAAGAAAATAAAATTTCAACAACGCGTGAAGTCTCAATAATTGCTCAAAAAAACATGATGAGATTATGTAGGTAATAGAACGTATGTGGGGACCAACACTTGACCAAGTATTTTTTTTTTAAAGAATTGGCTAATTATAAGAAGATCAAAGTGGTGGGATTATTGTAAAGTTAAAGAAAATATAAGAGTAAAAAAGAAAGGATTTCTTGAGGGAAAAGTAGGAGAGGGTTTAAAGTGTAATTTCTCTTAAGAAAATTCAAACACACATTGGCTTGTAATTGTCCAATAAAATTGATCTTGGGTGGGTTAAGACCTGAACAAAATTATGTTTGGCCGTGGGTGACCCTCATACTAGGCAAAATATCCTTCTGGCCGTGGGTTACCCTTGGCCAGGCAAAAAAAAAACCTTGAACATAGGTGAGGTACGATCAAGCCAAAAAATGGCCTACCCATTGGTTACCCATGGCCAGGCTTAAAATCTAAACTTGAAATGGCCCCTTGGGCTTTGTGGCTACTTGAAAGTCATGGTAGCATGATTCATAAAGTACGATTTGTTCCAAGTAACGAACTTGATAATGTAAGGGAGTTTTTGTGATAAAATTGCAACAGATATACGTAGTAAATGTCTCAAAAAATTACATATTGTTAATCCGTTTTAATTAAGAGGGATGATTTTCTAACTAGAAAGTCTTCACTTTGTCAATACTCGGCTCACATGGCATGGACATGGAACCATAGATCTCTTTCCTCGGGATACACAAATAAAATTTCCATAACAGATGTGTAGTTGTGCATCCCGAGGAAAGAGATCTATGGTTCTTTGTGTGATTGCATTTTGATGTTTAGTTTTTTTATTCGTTTTCTTGTTTCGATTGCACTTGTTTTCTTAACAATAAGTACACCACCCTTTTATGATAAGAAAAACTAGAGCACTTTTGGCATAAAAGAGTTGAAATTTATGTTTTACCATTTCTTAGAGTTGTTTGGTATGTGGTCTGTTTCTCAGAGTAGTTTATCTCATTATTTGGTTTGGGGGGCTGCATTTACAAAGTCAAAGAGGATCTTCTGGTCCATATCTCCCTTTGCCATTTGTTGGGAGTTATGAAAAGAGAAGAATTGTCAGATTTTTGAGGGAAAAGAAGTCTCGCTTCAAGATGTTATTGTAATTAAGAGGGATGATGTTATTTTTTGTGGTAAAGTGTTCAAAGAGTTTAAGGGTGTATTTTTTGATGATTTTATGTTAGTGGGATTGAGTTTGTAGAATAACCCCTATGTAACATTGGTCATTGGCCCTTGTCTCGACCACTTCTAATATATATATATATATATATATATATATATATTGCATTTACTTATCCAAAAACACACATACAAGGGCCAGTTAGGATGGACACAGAATGAAGGCTAATATGCCAATTTACCAAGTTGAAATTAGAAATTGGCAAATTTGCGCTTCAACTAAGAGCAATTGCTATTTTGGGAAATACTATAGAAAAGCTCAAAAAACAATTAGGACAACCAAAATCTAGTTTTCTCAAATCCACATTCTAGAGCTTGAAAAGTATTGGGGGACTTGCAGAATTGGAAAATTATAAATATGCCCCTAACAACAACAGGTCCTGGTGCATAATATTTCTGTAAATAAATCAATCTAGTCTAATTAATTAGGAAGAAAATAAGCATAAATTGGATAGAAAGACACATGTTTTGTTGATGAAGAATGCAACCTTGTAGAAATTAAGTAGTCCAAAGGTTTGCAAGAGCAACAATAGCTAGGGTTTGTCTTGGAAAATAACAGTGGTAATCCTATGAAGGGATGACTTGAGTTCTGGGAGTACCATGAAAGGCCCAACCATAGTGAACTTCACTTATATATGGAATTGATTAGGTCTAGATGGTTAAATCTCCTCCCATAGGGCACTTTCTTGTCTCAATATCCAACACAACCAAGTCAATTACCGAGGCTGAGATCTCAAGATGACAATACCCATCAACATATGACCAAAAAATAAATAAATAATTCAGAATAGGTGAGACATACATTGCTACAGGCACCCATCAATGAACTATATGATACATTTCCAGCTTTGTTCCTTAAATTCTGGCTTCTTTTAGGATTCTAAAGGCAACATCCATCTTCCCAGCATGCCCTGCAACATCTATTAATGCACTTAGGAACACCTGCTTGAAATGTAGGTCAACAATTTTTGTAAGTGAACATTATGTTGCAAGAGAAACTGCCTTTAAGAATTGCAGTGAACTTCAAACAATATGCAACATCAGTAGTTGAAAACATTTGGTTGATTGGCCCAGACAAAAATCATTTTGCATAGCCTGAATTACAATTTCCTTGATCCCGTGGTGGTAATCCCATGCCAAATTAGCTTTCATGTTGTTTGTGTGACAGTAATCCTAAAATGGGTTTAGTCTGCATATTGTTTGTCTAACATTAGTGAGAGTATGTAGTGAATATTTCAATTTCAATTTTGATATTAAATTCTAACCCCCAAAATAAGTATAAATAAATAAGAAATTTAAAAGAAAATTATATTCTAATTACAAATAAGATTTAAAATCTTACTAAGTTAGTAAACAAGTGTTTTTCTTCATATTTAAACTATAATAAGTCAAATGCAATATTGAGGTGGGCCCTCCGTGGATTACCACATTGCCAATCCAACACCATAGTCTTCTTGATCTCATGGAAAAACTCATGTTCATATACAAAAATTAAACGAAAAATCTGTTTTGAGATCAACCAAGGTGTTGAAAATGGATGGCTACCAAAGTCCCAAATTTAAAAGTAACATTCAATGTACGAGACAAACATATATTTCTGGGATAGCGTATCTTACATGATACTTTGGATACACTAACTTGAGACACAAACACAGCCGAAGGTATCTAGCAAAGTGAGTACATAAGCCTAAACAACAATCAATGTTGGTGACACTGAGCTTCTTTAGAAAGAGTCTATATCAATCTCAATGAGATTAAGATATATATTGACGAATTCCAAATCGAAAGATTTAGAGTCAGCTAGTCATATTTTCTGCAAATTCTTGAGTGGCTTTGGGATATCGTTGAGGGAATGAGCCACAATACCATGTAACCTTAATATCTGTAGTTGGGATTGATAACCAATAAAGGAGAGGACAACCCACTTAGTTCTGCATCATAACGGCTAGAGTTCAAAATGATCAGAACCTTCAACTTGACAATACCTGTCGGTTGATATATATGGTACCAATAACATTTAAGGAAATATGATTGATTTTATTTCTTTATTTATAATAACACACCACTTGGTAAAGTTTTGCCAAAATTGTAGTCATTCTTCTGGTTAATACTGAACTACGCAAATGTATCAAAAGAGCTTATTTGTAATTTAAAATATTAATTAAATGATTTTTGAAGATTACATAATAAATAAATAAAATGAAACTTTTGTAATTTTGAAATTAAGCAACGTGATTTGATTGCAATTTTCTTGGTTTTTAAGAAAATGACACTAATTATATTAAATTTAAATATACAAGTAGGGGCATTAATGACCACTCGAATTTTGGTTTTGAATCACTTCTACTCCACCTTCTCTTATTATAATAGTAAAGATATGTATGTTAAATCAGTCTGGAATGTCATCAAACAATGAAAATCATCTGTAGCAAAATATGGAGAAGAGCAACATACCTAGCTCTTTTGTCCAGATTAATGAGATTTCGGGAGGATAGTTCAAGGAGGTTGACAAAAGCATCATCTTCAGATAGTTCATAAAGTCCAACCCAAATGTCTATAAGAACATCAGCAGGGATGCATTGGTCCTCGGAAAACAAAACCAAATCCAAGAAGCACTCTCGAAGATCATATTCTAAGAAATCTAAACTAGATGCAAAACACTCCAAAAGTTCCTTGCGTGCGTCGAAGATGGAGGAGCCTTTCCTCAATATACTCTCTGTGCTTTTCTTGACACGTCAACTAGCCAGTTTACCATTAGTCTTTAATTAAATCTTCTTCTCTTTTTTCAAGAAATTTTCGCTCTTTTTAGGTAACAACTAGTTGCACACCACTAATTGTTGGTTGCAAAACAACATTAAAAAATCTTTTTTTTGTAACCTCTATTTTAACCAATTGATTGCATTTCAATACATAATCTTTTACGGTTTAAAACTTATTCATCTTCCTGCAACTTTGTATACTTTGTTCGTGTTCTACTTTGCTCGTGTTCTCTTTTGCTCTAATCCAAGGTATTGATTTTCCAATCTTTGTTTAGATTTTACTTAGAAATTAAACAAGTGGTATTTCTTGCAAAATGGTTCTGAAACATAAACTTTGTAGACATGGCTCCGAAATGGTCTAGTATTTTTTGCAAAAAATTACTGAAGTATCAACAATTTATATAGAATGGTTGAGTAAGAAGATGAAAAAAGTTCTTCATTTTTTTTATATATTACTTTTGGAGTGTAATCGTCCAAATGGAGTGCAAAGGGAAGTTTTGAAGTGAAGAAGTGCAATTGGTTATGGGTGGTTTGCACTTAGTGGCTCTTTTTTTTATGGAAGATTGGAAGTTTTCTTGAAGAACCAGTTTTCTTTGACCACTTAATGGAAGTCAACCTGACATAGATCTTGATGTCTCACAGACTTTTGAACATGAACAACCATTAGGATCATGCCACGTGGTTATATTTCTGCATAGAGGTTATGGCATGTGGACTTGTTCTTACTCTTAGTTTGATTTAGATTTTTATTTTTTGAGAGACCCTAGTCTTCGGTGAAAATTAGAGATAGAACTATTATGAACATAATGAGTACTCCTAAAGTTAGTAGCCAACCATCCAAATAAGTAAAATATAAAATAATTACACCGCTCAAGATTTAACCTAACAACTTGGGCAGAATATGCAATAAAAATACAAATAGAATGATTGTACAGTGAAGGTACACTTGCAGCCATTGATTGTATAGCAATGGTACACTTGATGCACTTTCAAAGATCTTTCAATAGACAAATGGAAAGGTATTTTCGAAATACCCCTGTTAAATTGGTGATATTAGGCTTCATTCCTTGCAAAATGCAAGATTAGGTTTAACCCCTTTACTGTAAGTCAATGTGTTTTTCTGGTGATTTAACGGTTAAATTTTGATTTTTTTTTTCCTTTCAAAATGCTCTTCAAATACATAAATTACTATATCAGAACTTGGAACAAAAAAAAATCAAAATGTCACTACTAAATGATCAAGAAAAAACAATGTTGACTTACAATCAATGGGGGTAAATCTAACCTTGCATTTTGCAAGGGGGTAAACCTAATTTTACTAATTTAACAAGGGATATTTGTAAATACCCCAAAGAGAACCATGTATTTTGATTTAAATACCCCAAAGTTAAACCCTGATTATAAGGGGGTCGTCTATGAAGACTTTGTCTCTAGGTGGGAAGCTTTGATGGATTGTTTTGAGTTCTTGGCTTGGTCACCTCAACCGCCTTGTATGTATCATTTCTGCTTATGAATGAATTTATACTTATCAAAAACAAAATAGTCACTCAACAGTATGAATCTGCAACTGCCTTGTATATATTCTCCAATAATGCTTTATTATTAACAAAAAGGAACGAACATATTTTCAGCCACAACGTCTTATCGCTCCTCTTACTTGCCTCCTGGTCATTCAAAACCTCCCCGATGTACTCACACACAAATAAAGAAAAAGAAACGTGGGCCATATTCTCCAAATCCATCTATCAATGAATATAGGTTTGAGTATCTTCAAGTATCACTACTGGCTCTTGGATTTTCTACAATTCTAGCTCTCAAAGAAGAATCACTAGGAAACTGCAAGCATGCTAAAAGTAGTGAAATGACTTCCATAGTAGGTACAATTCAACCTGCAATTGCTTTTCAATAAACTCTATCCTGCAAAATGAATCAGGATTTTAGAATTACTTTGTAAAACAGAAAGTATGATCTGAACGATCTCCAAACCATTAACAGCACATTCAAATGGTATGCTCTAAAGTTGGCATAAAATTAAACAATTTTTTAAATCTACTTCTGACATATTAAATTTAACACTAATGTAAGCCATTGCAATCAGGATTTAATGTTACTGAGGAATGGATGGAATGTTTATACAGAATTGATCAGGACCTAAAAAGTTGTTTCTAAGACCTTATTTATAGAGATTTTAAGGGTGAATAATACATAAAATCCCCTAAATAAACATAATACGTTGATAGTCCATAATTATTATTATTTTTTCATACATTGTGATTTTTTCAATTAATTATGGTTATTTATGTGTAATAGGTTTGTAAAATAAAAAAGAAGAAGAGAGAAGAGTTGGGAAAGGAGGAGACGAACCAAAAATAGGGTTTAACCTTATCGATTATATTTATAACATAAAAGAATGTGAAAAGACACTAATGCCCTCCTACTTACACACTACACTTATTATTAAACACACACTATTCTAACACTCTCCCTCAAGCTGGAGTATATACATAACTCATACCCAACATGGAACACATCACTGAAAATAGACTACAAGCAAGGGCCTTGGTGAAGATATCACCTATTTGATCTTCAGACTTGATGTATGGAGTACATATTTTCTTGCTCATAACTGTACTCTAATGAAGTGACAGTCCACTTCTATGTGTTTGGTTCTCTCATGGAACACTGGAATATTGGCTATGGATATAGCTGCTTGATTGTCACAGAACATGCTCATAGGATTTCGATTAACAAAGCCAAATTCACACATAAGAGTCTTCAACCACATGAGCTCACATGCAGTATGAGCCATAGCTCGGCACTTGACCTAGCTACCACACTTTATTTTTTTACTCTTCCATATAACTAGATTACCACCAATGAATGTGCAGAACCCGATAGAATGTCTATCATATTTTGAACCAACCCAATCTGCATCCGAGTAGGCAACAATGTCAAGGTTCCCTCGTGGACTATACATTAGACCTTTCCCAAGAGAACTTTTTAAATATCATCCCAATGACATTGTTCGGGATTTTCTACAAATTGACTAACAAATCCAATAGCAAAGGAGATGTTAGGTCTAGTAACAGTTAGGTATATAAGTTTTCCAACTAGCTGTCGATATTATTTTTTATCTTCAAATTCCTTACCATCTTCAACATCAAAATGAAAATTATATTCCATGGGAGTATCAGCAGGCTTGGCTCCAAGCATCCCTGTCTCATGAATAAGGTCAGTAACATATTTTCTCTGAGAAAGAACTATACCTTGCTTACCACGAGCCACTTCTATACCCAAAAAATATCTTCGCTGTCCCAAATCCTAAGTATCAAAGTGATTTTTTAGATATTTCTTTGTTGCTTCAATTCCATTCACATCACTACCAGAGATGATAATATCATCTACATACATAATTAGCACTACCACACCTGTTGTTCGTTGAAGAATAAAACCTGGTGATCCACATGACTTCCGCGATATCCAAAACCCATCACCACTTGGCTAAAATTTTCAAACCATGCACGTGGACTCTGTTTAAGACCACAAATAGTTTTCTTCAGTCTGCACACTTTTCCATTCTCCCCCTGAGCAACAAACCCGAGTGGTTGCTTCATATATACTAGCTCATTCAAATCACCATACAAAAAAGCATTCTTGATATCAAGTTGATATAACAGCCATTGTTTAGGCACCACAATTGATATTAGAACACGAACTGAATTTAATCTAGCCACAAGAGAAAAAATCTCAAAATAGTCCACACCATACGTCTGTGTATATCCTTTGGTTACTAGTCGTGCCTTCAATCTATCAATAGTACCATCAAGTTGATACTTGATAGCAAAAACCCATCAACAACCAACAATATCTGTGGTAATTGAAGTTGTAACTAACTCCCAAGTATATCTAGAACACAAGGTAGACATTTCCTCGTCATAGTTTTCTTCCATGCTGGATGGGGAAAGAACTTCTTGATATGTCTTGGGAATAGAAACTATAGAAATGGACAAGGCAATCTGGCAATACAAAGAACTTAGATGGTCAAAAGGAAACAAATTGAGTGATTGGATGTTTAGTACACGAACATTTGCCTTTCCTAGCAGCAATAGGTAAATCCAACGTAGAGGAAGCAATAGATGGACGAATCTCCTTCAGAAGATGGCAACTATGTAGAGAGCTGAATTGTTGGATTTTGTAGTGCACATGTCGTATTTCTGCTTGTATACACTTGCAATGGCTTGCCAATATCAGTAGCAGGAACATAATCTAGAAGGGGTATTGGAGGAGATACTGGAGAAGAAAGAACATTAGTAGAAACAATATTTCCTTCATACGAAAATTTTGGAGTATTTTTAAAGAAAGTAACATCTACGCTAACAAATAACTTTTGAGGAAGAGGATCAAAGCATTTGTACCCCTTTTAAGTACAAGAGTAACCAAGAAATACACATTTAACTACACGGGGAGACAATTTGTCAAGTGTTGGATCCATAATATGAACTAAACAAACACATCCAAAAATACGTGGAGGGACGTGAAACGAAGGTAAACTTGGACAAAGGCATTGAAGAGGAATCTAATCATCCAACACAGATGAGGGCATGCAATTATTGAGATAGCATGAAATAATAACTGCATCAGCCCAAAAACCCTTTGGAACACCCATATGAAACATTATTGTTTGAGCCACATCTAACAAGTGCCTATTTTTCTGTTTTGCCACCTTGTTTTGTTGAGGGGTGTGTGCACATGAAGTTTGATGAAACATATCATTAGAAACACAAAAATTAACAAGTTCATTTTTCATATATTCCAAGGCATTATGAAAAGGAAAATGCAAATATCAAAATCAAACTGAATTTTTATTTCTTTATGAAATGATTTGAATACAACAAGAACTTCAAACCTTTCTTTCAACAAGTACAGCCATGTCATTATCGAGTAATCATCTACAAATGTAAGGAAATACTTAAAACTAAAAAGATTAGGAACCTGACACAAACCCCAAACTTCTAAATGGACTAATAAAAAAGGAGTTGGGACTTCTTTTATTAAAATAAGACCTAAACATTGAGTTCAAAAACAGAGAGAATATTAAGTTGTTGATTAATTAGCCCTAATTAGGCTATAAGAATTACATAAGATAAACAGAAAAGGGAAAAGACTAAAATAACCCTAATTACTTATTTAACACTCCCCCTCAAGTTGGTGCGTGGATATCAACAATGCCCAACTTGGATAAGACATCTTCAAAGGAAGTTTTACTAACACCTTTAGTAAGAATATCAGCAAGTTGTTGAGAGGTAGGAACAAAGGGAGTACAAATCTGTCCAGAAACTATCTTTTCTCTAATGAAATGACGATCAACTTCTATGTGCTTCGTTCTGTCATGCTGAACCGGATTTGCAGCTATGTTAATAGCCGATTTATTATCGCAATATAGTAAGAAGGGGACCGGCACAGGAAGACATAAATCAGCTAGTAAGATTTTGAGCCACAACAACTCGCATACTCCAAGTGCCATAGCTCTGTATTCTGACTCAGCACTCGACCGAGAAACTACATCCTGCTTCTTACTACGCCAAGTTACCAAGTTACCACCAACTTTAGTACAATACCCAGAAGTAGACCTTATATCAGTCACTGAACCAGCATAATCTGCATCTGTCCATGCCTCAATGCGAAGATGACCATGATTGTTGAATAAAATACCTCGACCAGGACATCCCTTAAGGTATCGAAGAATACGATAAACAGCAGCAAGATGAGATGTTCGAGGCGAGTGCATAAACTGACTTACAACACTAACAGCATAGGCAATGTCAGGGCGAGTCATAGACAAGTAGATCAACTTTCCCACAAGACGCTGATATTGACCAATATCTGACACACACTCCCCCTCAGAATCAGCCAACCTGTGATTCTGCTCAATAGGAGTATCAGCTGGACGAGATCCAAGCTGACCAGAGGCACTGAGTAAATCAAGAACATACTTACGCTGAGAAATAAATATACCAGACTTGGACCGGGCAACCTCAATACCCAGAAAATAGCGAAGATGGCCAAGGTCCTTAATCTCAAATTGACGTCCTAAGTAAGTTTTGACCTCAGTAAGACCATCGGCATCATCTCCAGTAAGAACAATATCATCCACATACACAATCAGAGCAACAATTTTGCCTTGGGAGTGACGCAAGAACAAGGTGTGATCAGCAGAACTCTGATGGAAACCAAACTGATGCATGGCCTTAGTGAAGCGCTCAGACCAAGCACGAGGAGACTGTTTCAGACCATAAAGAGACCGACGAAGACGACAAACATGAGCAGGAGAAGCAGAAGGAAAAACCCAGGAGGTTGGACCATATAGACTTCTTCTTGAAGATCACCATTAAGAAAAGCATTCTTGACATCTAACTGAAAGAGAGGCCATCCGCGGATAGCAGCAACAGAAAGGAGAACACGAATGGTGGTCATCTTGGCAACCGGAGCAAAAGTTTCTTGATAATCAATCCCATAAGTCTGAGCATAACCTTTGGCCACTAGACGGGCCTTACAACGAGCAATGGAACCGTCTGGATTATGCTTAAGAGTGAAGACCCAACGACAACCCACAGCTTTCCGTCCAGGCGGAAGAGGAACAATGTCCCAAGTATGAGTCTTGTCAAGAGCAGTCAACTCATCAATCATAGCTGCACGCCACTCAGGATGAGCAATAGCATCTGCAACAGTAGTAGAAAGAGAAACAGTGGAACAGAAGCAAGAAAACTCCGATAGGAGGGTGATAGTGCAGAATCAGATATATAATTTGAAATAGGATAAGTACAAGTGCGCTTACCCTTACGAGTGGCAATAGGACGATCATCACAGGGAACAGACGGAGGCAGAGCTGGAGGCGAGGAGGCGAGCTGGTCGGACATAGAAGTGATGGTAGTATCACGGGGACGTCGAGAGTAAACCTGCAATGGAGGAGAAGACGAACGGACGGGGGGTGGAGGGGAGGAACAGGCATGGGAAGGGGAAATAAAGAAGGAAAAGAATCATCAGGTAAATCTAGAGGAAACCACTCAGATTGAATACCAACGGACCCACTATAGTAAGGAGTATGCTCAAAAAAAGAAACATCTCGAGAAATGAAACGCCGTCGAGAAGGAGGATGGTAACAACGGTATCCTTTCTGGGTAGAGGAATAACCCAGAAAGATACATTTTACGGCCTTAGGGTCAAGTTTAGTACGAGTTTGGGCAAGAATTTGAACAAAACAGACACACCCAAACACGCGCGGAGGAAGTGGAAACACAGGACGATCGGGAGACAGCTTAGAGAGGGGTGTGGCAAACTGAAGAACACTAGAGGGGGTTCGATTAATAAGGTAAACAGCAGTAAGAACTGCATCTGCCCAATAGGATTGAGGCACATTCATGCCAATAGAAATAGCACGAGCTAACTCTAGAATATGGCGATTTTTGCGTTCTGAACGACCATTCTACTGAGGGGTCTTAACATTGGACATTTGATGCTCAATGCCAGACTCTAAACAAAGTTTCAAGACCTCACTATAGGTGTATTCAGTACCATGATCAGATCGAAAGGTCTTAATGGTACAACCAAATTGGGTATGAACCATAGCAAGAAATTGCTTGAAGATCTCATAAACCTCACTCTTGTGTTTCATAAGATAAACCCAAGTAGTACGACTGTGGTCATCGATGAACAAAACAAAGTAACGAAAACCAAGAGTGGATGTGACAGGGGAAGGACCCCACACATCAGAATGAATTAAGTCAAACATAGCAGGTGTAGTAGTATTCATACTAATAGGATAAGAAGAACGCACATGTTTAGCTAATTGACAAGTTTCACAAGACAAATCAAATAAATTGTTATTATGAAATAAAGTAGGGAACATGTGTTTCAAATAACCAAAAGAAATATGGCCTAAACGTAAATGCCAACGCATTACAAGAGCCTTATTAGACGGACTACTACTACTAAGCTGAAAAGCAGAATGAGTGCTAGGGGAACCGGGAACGTCCAAGAGATACAATCCATTTACTTCATGTCCAGTGCCAATCGTCCTCTTCGACTCCAGATCCTGAAAGACACAATAAGAGGGATAAAATGTTACACTGCAGTTCAAATTTTTTGTAAGACTACTAACAGATACAAGGTTAGTAGTAAGTTGAGGAACATGAAGTGTGTTAGTTAAGGATAAAGAAGATGTAACGGGTAAATGACCTTGACCAGCTATGGAAGACAAAGAGCCATCAGCTAGTCGGACCTTGCGATGACCAGAACAAACACTATAGGTTTTAAATAGGGAGGACGTACCGGTCATTTATCTGAGGCACCAGAATCAATGATCCATGGTGAGGAAGTGGTAGAAACACTGTGTGCAGATGCAAAGGTACCTGAGTGAGCGAAGGTAGAAACTAGCTGAGACGAGGTTTCTATCTGATTGAAGAATTTTCTGAACTTGTCAAGCTCGGCTTGGGACAGAGATACCGAATCCGACGAAGAGGTAGTAGCGGAAGGAGGTGCTAAATCATTCGTTTGCTGAGAAACTACATGAGCTGAAGACCGTTGAGACTGTTGACGATGCTGGTTAGGACGACCATGAAGTGCATAACAGCGAGCCTTCACATGACCCAACTTTCCACAATGATCACACTTATGTCGCTGACGAGTAGGCAGAGACCCACTGGGGGACTGTGAAGAAGGTAGACGAGCAAGCATAGCGGAGTGATCTCCCGAAGAAAGGGGTATGACAGCTGTACGACGACTCTCATCAGCCAAGACATAGGAATACGCAGTCTGTAGGGAAGGAAAAGGATCCATTCCCAATAAATGTACTCTCGCATACTCAAACTCCTCCCGGAGACCAGCCAGAAATTGAAAAACCCGATTCTTGTCCAGAATTGACGCATATAATGTCTCATCAAGCGGGTCCTTCCAGGAGTAATACGAAGAATAAAATGTCAACTCTTCCCACCGAGCACGTAGTTGTGATATATAAGTAGTAACAGAAGAGTCACCCTGTGAGAGTCGAGAAATCTCACGCTCTAGGTTAAAAATTCGAACATTATTTTGACGTTGCGAGTAAATACTTTTTGCGGAATCCCATATCTGATTTGCTGTCGAGGTGAACATAAAACCGGCTGCAATGTGTGGTTGCATCGATGATGAAACCAGCCAAGAACGGACCATAGAATCATTAGCAAACCACTGGGAGTAAGAACTGTCGGTCTGTGTAGGTTGTTTGTCCGCCCCTGTGAGATAACCGATCTTCCCTTTTCCACCAATGAACATTTCAACCGATCGTGCCCACAGAAGATAGTTCGGACCATCTAATTTCACGGTAGTGATTTGAATCCCAGGAAAGTCGGTTGAATGAGATGGAAAACCACTCGACCCATTACTAGTACCAATAATCGAGGAAGAGGATGACTCAGAGGCCATCAAATAATCCAAATACTTTGGTTTGAAGAGAGTTCAAGAAGATGAGAGCACAACTCCCTAGGATAGGTGATCGCAGCACTCGTAAGTATAGGTAATCAATGACCAAGATAAGTGGGAGAGAAGCCTCAAACAGCACTCTAATGTGATCGAAAAAACTTCGTAGGTGTTCGAAACACTGCCGGCACCTTCTTATAACCACTACGTGAGTCAAACAATGACAAACACAGCCAACTGATGAGTCGTACAGGTCAGAACAGTAACTTGCTGTGTTTCAAAAGTCCAGGCTGCTACGATAGGTGTCCACGACCTCAACACAGCCACCAAAGGCATCACACGACTTCAATACCGTCACCAGAAGCG
The DNA here is from genome assembly GCF_017979445.1 of Akebia trifoliata. Lineage (NCBI taxonomy): Eukaryota > Viridiplantae > Streptophyta > Magnoliopsida > Ranunculales > Lardizabalaceae > Akebia > Akebia trifoliata. Next base: position 15,334 of record NW_028237178.1, on the reverse strand, counting down.
TCGCACGACCTCAACACAGCCACCAAAGGCATCACACGACTTCAATACCGTCACCAGAGGCGTCGCACGACCTCAATACAGCGGCCAACAGCGTCGCACGACTCACTACAGACACCAACGGCTTCGCACGACTGCACTACAGCCACTAGAGGCGTCGCACGACTTCACTACAGCCATCAGAGGTGTCAAACGACTCAAACAGCATCGTTGCTGTGAGTATAGCCTGATCGCAGGCTTTGAATCTAGTTGAATCCCTATCGCATGGGGTTTTCAGCAACAAATAACCCCCGTAGGGGCAATATAGGATTTTGTTTTCAAGGAAGAATGAGTCGATTGTGTTTGTAGAGGAAGAAGAAGGAGTTCGAGTTCGATTCAGTCGCAGGCTCTGATACCAAGTTCAAAAACAGAGAGAATATTAAGTTGTTGATTAATTAGCCCTAATAGGCTATAAGAATTACATAAGATAAACAGAAAAGGGAAAAGACTAAAATAACCCTAATTACTTATTTAACACATTGACCTATGATGTTTACCGAACTCACATGCCTCACATTCGCAGGAAGACACTGACTTAATTGAAGGAACCATTTGCCTGATCTTCTATGATGAAGGATGACAAAGTCGAAAACGCCATTGAAGTGGAGATACACTGGAATGAAGCATAGCACCAGTAATCATTGGGTGTTCTTTAAGATAATATAATCCATTCGATTCAAGCCCCCCACCAATCGTTCTCTTCGTTTGGAGATCCTAAAAGACACATGAAGATGGATAAAAGGTTATGGAGCAATTTAATGATTTAGTCAACTGACTAACAGATAGATGGCTCACAGGAAACTTAGGAACATATAGCATGGATGAAAGAGACATCGAAGAAGATGCATGCACATCACCTTTCCCAGAACACTTGAAGATGAACCATCAGCAAGAACAACAGATGAGTAATGTACAGGTTTATGCAAAAATGAAAAAACCTCAAGAGTTACCTAACATGTGAGTAGAAGCACCGAAATCTATTACTCAAGATGAAGATGGTTGGGAAGCACTAAATGCAGTGGTACCTGATGAGTGTGCCAAAGTGGCAGCAACATTAGAAGAGGTTGAAGTCTGGGGAAGAGAAAGTTGTTGCATTTGTTTCATTAATTTGTTGTACTCCTCACAAGAGATGACCATTGTATCACCATTTGTAGAGACAACATTAGAATTTTGTTTAGTCATACTACTCTATTGAGTATCACAAGAATCAGGCCCATGGAAAGCCTAATTGGCCCATGCATGCTTTCCAAACTTATCCCAACATTTGTCAGACATGTGGTTCTAACGACCACAATTTGTGCATAAACGGTTATTGCAACCTCGACCACGAGCTCCCCTTGAGTCTCGTCCACGTCCACGAGAATAACTACCACGACCATGACCTCTATTGGAGTAATTGCTAGATTGGGAGGAAATCATAGCAGACACATCCGTAGATAAGGTCATATGGATGGCAGATTGAGAAGGTACAGTAACACGTTGTAGATGTGAGAAAACATCATGTAGTGATGGGATACCATTGCTAGTCAACATTTGCCCTCTAATAGACTGATAGTCTAAATGAAGTCCGGATAGAAACTTGGCAAACTGGAACTCTTCACGTTGCTTTTGTTGGACCTCTAAATCGGATGTAAGGGGCTAATGCATATTTAACTCTTCCCACATACCTTTAAGAGTGCTATAGTATTCACTTAGACTCTTATCACCTTGTTGAAAACTGAAAATCTTCTCATACAATTCACAAACATGTGAGATATTCTTTTCATGAGAGTGCATCTCATGAATTGCATGCCAAATACCTTTTGCAGTTTGTTGGAACATTACATTAACATTAATATGATGGTCCATATTGTTTAGTAGCCATGACATCACACAATAATTATCTTTCCACCACTCCTTATACCCTGCTGAATTTTTTTTTTAATTTTTATGGGACATCATCTGTTAAAAATTGCAATTTTCCTTGAGCACCAACAAAAACTCTAAAGGATTGAGCCCAAAGAAGATAATTCTGACCATTTAACTTAATAGATGTACCTTCTGTGCCTAGACTATCACGAGAAACTTGAACAAACATCTTTGACTCACTTTAAGTTTCCATTGGAACCTATCCACTGAACTTCGTCTTTTAGATGATGACACAATTCGGCCTTTCACACTATATGAACAGCAACAACAACTCTATCGACCACAAAAGTAAGAGGAAGACACTTCCAAAAACGAATTCAAATCACGTCCAAACTCACACCAAGCAGTAGATTCAGATCACATCTGAATATCTCACTCATCGAGCCCAATAAAACACTTCATCAAATAAAAACAGTACATAGACAACCTGTTGTACCTTCTACATTCAATAAACAACCTGTAGAGAAAAAGAAGATAGAAGCTATCCAAGAACACAGCAAAAGGGGCTGAAGCAGCCTTTTAACCCTTTTTAGGGGTTCTCTAAAACCCTAGATCAATCTCTAGAATAAAAATAATGAAAAATGGAGAAGAAAGAAGGAAGATTGATGAAGGAAAGTGCAAAAAAATAGATCAGATTCAAACCTGCTTTGATACCATGTAAAATAAAGATGAAGAAGAGTAAAGAGCTAGGAAAGGAGGAGACGAACTGACTATAGGGTTTAACATTCTCTATTCTATTTATAACATAAAAGAATGTAAAAGACACTAATGCCTTCCTACTTACACACCACACTTATTATTAAACACACACTATTCTTACAAGGTCAAAGTCTCAAGATTCAAAAGGATAAACCAATATAATGAAAGACATACATTACAATTCAAGACCCAAGATAAATCACAAATCGAAGACGAAAGTCAACGGATCCACAAGCACCGCAGTGCGGTGATGTTAGCAAAATTTGTCTCAAGATTCGTGTAATGTTAAGATAACATAATTTGTACGTAGCAAATTAGGGTTTAGAGTCTTTGTAAAACATAAAAGTACTCGAATTCTAAAAGAATCCAATCTGATCTTTATAAATAAGAGACCATACTAGAGCCAAATATTATCTCATCTCCTCTGAGATCATCTTCTCTAATTATTTTCTATTTTTTAGTTTTTAGGTTTACTTTTTATTCAAATGTTGTAAACAAATGAGTACTGTATCAATTTCAAGTCAAGATTAATAAAAAGATCATCATTCTTTCATCTATTCTCATCTCTTTTATTTTTATTTTGTTTTTATTAGTCTTGCTGTGATCTGTGGCTAAACCTCCGTTAGAAAAGTCAATGAAACCCAAAAATGATCATCTTAAATAATTATTTGTTTCAATTATGCTAGAATGTTTTATTATAATACCGATTTCTTCAGTAGTGATCATTGAATAGAATGATTAGTCTCATGATTTTGATAGTTTAGTCTTAAATAAGTTCAAGATAAACTATACTTAATTAGAGATTTAATGTTTTATCTTTGATTTCGTCTTATTAAATATTATTATAGAATTTAGGATTACTAATTGGATTAACAGATTTCATTCTCCGATCTAATAATATTTAGCTTTGTTAATTGGATCCAGATAATGAGTAAACAAATAAATTGATAGGGTGATTTGTTTTGGTGGTTGATTTGATTGATCTAATTCTTTACATTGTGATTCCCTTTCCTATTTACTTTAGAAAACTTTTAATTCAATTTTATTTAATATTTTGAAAATCGTGATTGATTGTTTTAAGTCAAAAGAAAAATTACTGGATCAACGTTGTCTTTGTGGATTTACCCTTTGCTTACCAAAGTTTTATATATTTTTGTTATCTTATTTTTATTGATAATCTGCATCGAACAAGAATATCCACGTTATTACAAGAAAACAAGTTCAAAAGTTCTCCAAGGAAATTAAACACCATTTATTGTCAATTTGTGGTTTTCCTGAGTTGAATGATAGAAAAACACCCCTCAATTGCATAAGCCTTGCCACTCGTACGCCTGTGAGCACATTCCTTCAAGGAGATCAAATTTAATTGGTTATTGAGATTCATAAGGGCAAGGCAATGAGAATAGAGAGACTACAAATGAACGTATGGCATTTGACATAAGCACATTTGAAATCCTGCTTTCTACATTTCAATAAGAACCTCCACAGCCTTCGAGTTTTGAAGCATTTCATAATCCCGAGAATTACAGGAGAATTGTTTTTTGAAATGCCACAAATGTAATAACTTTACTGTAGAAAACTAGAATATGGAATTTATAAAGGGTTTTGACATTGATTTGTAGAAATCATAACCAGAACAACTATATCACAAAAAGGATTGCTAAATGATGAAATTAATCTTTAAATTACAAGATGGATTTTGTGGGGCAAAATAAAAATGCAACCAAAAACTCTTCCCAAGATTCATGACTAGGTGGAGTTGGGTCAAGCCAAAACCAACTGCACCTACATCTAGATATAACCTTGCTTCTGAGCATCATGCCGTCTCAAAATATATTTTCAAAACATTCTAATGAGATTGAACAAAACATTAAATATTTTGAATTGTCTCAGATGTTTCGGTCAAGACAGTCTCGATTTTAATATTGACAGTAATATTGTCTGTAACGAGAGATTTTAAACCTTAATAGTCACAACAATTCAGGTTATTCAAAATGTTGGACGTGGTGCTTATGATCTTTACCCGAGTCCAACCTCAAAAATTTATCATAAAGCATAGATGATAATGACAATAATAACGACAGCATAAATATTATTGAAAAGCTCAAAAAACAGGTAGGGAAACTAAAATCAAAGTTTTGTAAAATCCATATTCCAGAGCTTGAAATATATTGTGGTACGTAGTTTGATTGGACGTTATGACATTGGGGAAATCCAAGATCAGAAAAGATAATCCAAGCCAGTGACCTAAACATTCAACGTCGAAACTGTTAACCACAATTTAATGGCCTTAATGTCCAAATATAGATCCAATTTTTTGCCTTGAATAAGAAAGTTGAACCATTGTTCTAATCTGCCTTATGATAAGAAAAATAATTTATTTGAATAAATTATATGTATTAATGATAAAATTTTAAATTGAGTGAAACGATTAACCTCTTATCGAACAATATAACTCAGATGAATCAACTCCTTATCAATTGGGGGAAGAGACATGACTAATACCAAGTTTTAAAACAGAGGAAGCTCGAAGACATGTTTTAGCGTGAAATAAATAGTAAGCTGACAATGCTAGCCTCAATGTCAAATTTTGGTCAAGCCACTCTCGATTTGTATACCGACCACAATATTGTCCATAAGGAGAGATTTTAAACCTTAACAATCACAATAATTCAGGTGGTTCAAAATATTGGACATGGTGCTTATGATCTTGACCCAAGCTCAAACGATGTTGAGATGAGTCAACAATCCAACCTCAAAAATTTATCATAAAGCGTAGATGATAATGATGATGATAACGTGACCGAAAATATTATGTAATAATGCATTATAGTAAGGTGCATAGCAATACACCAAAACATAATTTTTTTAAAAATTAATTAATTAAATTACATTAGTTTAATATTAAAATAAAATCTGGCGTGGTAGTGTTTATCTCAAATAAGAATTCTTTATATAAACTCTATTAGAGTCTATTATATCACAATACAATGTATACAACACACAATAACATAATCCCAATTTTTAACAAACGACAAACCATGTAATACAAAGGTAAATAACTAATGACATTTAAGTGCTCCAATATTTCCTCAAGAGAAAATCAGTTCTATTCGTCAGGAATTAATATATGTATCTTCAGTTTAGGAAGAGACATCTTGACAGCTTCCCATGATGCCCATTTCTTTATCACAATAAACTTCCTCTATGAAAATAATCCACGTATGCTGTCAAACGAATAATTACATATATCCAAGAAAATTAGCTTGTCAAGTCTTCAAATAGAATCTGGTGAGCTTGCAGATTCCTGGAGGAAATGCCTCCAAACAATATAAATCTTTTATATCGATCTCGATGATACTTTAAAATTTATAAGATATACCGTAGATGCCCAAATCACAGGAATAATGAACATGAACTAATGATATTTTCTGCAAATTCTTTAATAGCGCTCTGATATCATTAATGGAAGGCCACCCAATCCCATGTAACCTTAGTATCTTTAGTTGGGATGGATAACCAAGAGAGGATGACCCACTTAGTCCAGCACCGTAACATTCATTCAAAATAATCAGAACCTTCAACTTACTCCTTTTCTCGATGAACTTTGGTAAGGTGAACTTCAATGTTGAGCTACTCAGTATCAAGACCTCTACTTCAGGAAATTGCAACTCGATCCGTGTTGAAGAAAACGTTGTCTGTGAAATAAACGTAGCTCCATGTTGAAGAAAACATTTCGTCTGCGAAATAAACTCCATAAGTCGATGAAACAACAATGAAGCAAGTCGACACAAATGAACAAAGATTAAAAAACCTGTGCAGATAGACACTAAGCTAGCATGAAAGGTTAGGAAATCTTGATCCCGCAAATCCTTGGGAATAATGTCTTTTGTTAGGTCCATCTTTAGTCTCTTTCTTTGGTTTATGTTTTGCTGTTCCGAACACTTGTTAATAGCCAAATCTCGGAGAACATCGTGTTGTGTAACAAATAATTTATCAAAGATTCCGCCAGTCTCCTCCCCTGCATCATTTTCTCTGATGAACAAAAACAGATGTTTCTTGAAGATATATGTAGATAACACAATGTCCAACTTGTCGGTTGATGAATACAGTACTTATAGCAATAAAGGAAATATGATCGATTTTAATTCTTCATTTATGATGACACATCATTTAGGAAAGTTATGCCTAAATTGTAATCATTCATCTGGTTAATACTGATCTAGAAGGTGGCATGTGCAAACACACATGTATCAAAAGAGTTTATTTGTAATTCAAAATATTGATTAAAGGCTCTTTGAAGATTACATAGTTTAAAAAAGGATACTTATGTAATTTTGAAAACTAAGCAATGTAATTTGGTTGCAATTTTCTTGGTTTTTACCAAAATGTCTCTGATTATATTAAATTTAAGGATTTTGTTAACGTGTAGTGCAAAAAATAATCTTTGGAAATTGGATTTTGTATGAAAATGCCCTAAAAAATATGATTTCTTACCACAATACCCTCAGATTCCAATTTCCAAAGTGGATCTATTGCACTTTAATGTGTGCCCAACAAGACCCTAAATTTAAAAATATACAAGTGGGGGCACTAAGGGCCACTCGAATTTTGGTTTTGAACCACTTCTACTTGGCCTTCTCTTATTATAATAGTAAAGATATGTATGTTAAATCAGCCTGCATTATCATCAAACAATGAAAATCATCTGAGCAAAATATGGAGAAGAGCAACATACCTAACACTTCCTACCAGATCAACGAGATTTTGGGAGGATAGTACACAGAGGATGCCATCAGCATCATCTAGTTCATAGAGTTCAACCCAAATGTCTACTAGAACAGAAGCGGAGATCCATTGGTCCTCGGGAAACAAACTCAAATCCAAGAAGCACTCTCAAACATCATCATCTAAGAACTCTAAACTGGTTGCAAGACATTCAAGAAGATCCTTGTGTGCATCGAAGATGGAAGAGCCTTCCCCCAATTTTTTCTCTATCCTTCTCCACATCCTTGTAGGTTCTCCACATAGTGAGGAAGCGATCACCGTAAGAGTCAGGGGTAGTCCCTTGCAACGTCTTACTATCTATTATTTGATATAAATCAAGTAAAATCAGTTATTTTCTTTTTGTAGATACCATACAAGAAAAACAGTATACACACAATACCAAGGTAGGGCATCACTAAATATTAATTTGAACAAACCAAAATTCAATACTTATAAATAAATAAATTCAATGCTTATATTTGTAGTGGTCAACGTTTTGAATTATTCAAAACATGGAACATTTTCAGAAAACAAGGTGTGCATGTGTGTGTACGTAAGTGCGCTAATGTGCACAGTGGTGGGCGTATGGATTCATGTGTGCATGTGTAAGCACACTTTGAAGCACAATAAACAGAAGGGCATCACTTTGAGATATTACGTTGAATAAATCAAAATTCAATGTTCATTTCTGCATGGGTGTACTTTCTTGAATTATTTGAGAACATATGACGTTGGGAAAACTTTGAAGCGCCTATCTAGCTTCAAAATTCCAGTAGAACCCTATCCTTTTGATTACATGTGGTATCTTCAAGGAGGTATCCCAAATATTGATAAAAAGAAGGGACGTCAAATAAACCCAAGAAAGAGACTCATGAAATCTGAGTAAAAAACAAGGCATGCATAGTAGGTGTTTGGATCTATGCATGCATTGTCCGTGAGTGAGTGTGAGTATTGTGTGATCAATACCTAAGATCTACATGGAAATGGCTGCATTCCTATAACTCATTGTATGTAGATTGCAAGCATACATGTGAGTATCACAGATAAATAAGGTACCTTCTCCACACAATCTTCATCTAGCATCTCATAATTTTCATAGAATCTGATTCACTCAACATTTCCAAAGAATATGTACAATCAAATTGTTTATGCTTAGTTCTTGATGTAACCAGTATCTTATGTCCTACAGTTTTGAACACAAACTTCTTAAGGAATTGTTCTTCCCAGACATCATCCAAGACCAACAATATGGGTTCTCCTTCTTTCTGTTTCATCATGTTTCTTAGCTACTTCTCTGCATCTTCGTCATTTTGAAATTTTAGAAACTTATTTCCAACGAGCAACCTTCTAAATATTCCCTTTACGATCACTTTAAAGTCAGGCGAGTTTGAAATGGTAAAGAATATGATGTTATCCTTGAATATTTCTGTAGAAAGAGAGCACCAGAAAGCTATTTAGTAAGGAAAAAAAATAAAAAATAACTAAAAGACTTTCAAACTTGTAATTTGGCTCAACTTCTACTAATCTAAAATAGTAAAACTTTCTAAATAAATACGATATTTTCCTAAACTTCCTCTACCAACACTACAATACTTACTAATGACCTTCTAAAACAAATCTGGACTCCAAATTACCCAGAAAAAAAGTTAAAACAGAGTTGATTTAAAAGTGCGTTTTAACCCTTAGAACAACCTTTTTCTTTTGTGATAAGAAAAATTCTCAATGGCCTTCGACGTTCTCCGTGATGGAGTGCTTGTCATAAACTTTTCGAATTGGTGTCATAATTGGTATTTTGATTTATGATCACGAAGTTATCCTTGTTTCAATTTATGATTATCGTGAAGTTATTTTTTATTTTTTTTCCTTACTAAATAGCTTTCTGGTGCTCTCTTTGCACAAAAATATTCAAGGATAACATCATATTCTTAACCATTTCAAACTCGCCTGACTTTAAAGTGATCGTAGAGGGAATATTTAGAAGGCTGCTCGTTAGAAATAAGTCCTAAAATTTTAAAATGACGAAAATGCAGAGAAGCAGCTGAGATACTTGATGAAGCAGAAAGAAAGAAGAAAGAAGGAGAACCCATATTATTGGTCCTGGATGATGTCTGGGAAGAACAATTCCTTAAGAAGTTTGTGTTTAGAACTGTAGGACATAAGATACTAGTTACATCAATAACTAAGCATAAACAATTTGATTGTACATATTCTTTGGAAATGTTGAGTGAATCAGATTCCATGAGTCTCTTTCGTCGCTTCGCATTCCTGCAAAATGGAAATTATGAGATGCCAGATGAAGATTGTGTGGAGAAGGTACCTTATTTATCTGTGATACTCACATGTATGCTTACAATCTACATACAGTGAGTAATAGGAATACAGCCATTTCCATGTAGAACCTTAGGTATCGATCACACAATACTCACACTCACACATGGACAATGCATGAACAGATCCAAACACCCACCACGCATGCCTTGTTTTTTACTCAGATTTCATGAGTCTCTTTCCTAAAAAAAGATGGAATCTGAGAAGTAATAATGGGCGATGCATGAAGAACACATGATTGGGATTCCATATTTATTTTCTCAACTGCAACCTACAAGACAAATCATATTTAAAATTTATATCAATATCACAAAATTCACAAGATTTATATCAATCGTACATGATCATATATCTGTCTTGTTCGACAATAATAATTAAATAAACGTAAATCGAACTCCAAAATCAATAAAAGACACCATCAACATTAATTGGGAATGAAATTGAAAACCTAAAACTATAGAGGAGGTGAAAGATCTGACAACGAACCTTCGTGATCGATTGGATCGGGGTTGATCGAGTAGGGTTCTTTCTCAGCTGTGCATCCGAAGAAGACGATGAGCCCCTCCACGGCTCCATTCCGGTTCTTTGAAAGTAGTCAAACTGGATCGCAATATAAGATTTTTTATATTATTTTATTGTTATCTTTATAGGATATTTTCTATGGGCGTGCTTCAAGTCCTATAATCCATAGTTACTGTGTACAAGTTTGCATACATTGTGACAAAAAGCTGCTACCACTGTACAACTTAGAAAGCAAGCAACCTTGTATATTTTTCAATTTACATACTTTAGTAAAGTTTCAATTAAAAATCGGACCAAATCAGTTTTCTGGATAGTATATTTAACAAAATCTGTCGGATTGGTGAAAAAACTCATTTTATGAGTCTTTTCTTTTTATAAAATAAATAAAAGTTGTTAGTAATTGAGAAAAAATATATTTATTTATTTTTAATTTCTTTAATAAAATAAGTTGATTCAATTAAATTGAATCAAGGTCCAATCAATTTCTTCTTCTTTTTTGAAAAAATTATTTAAAGAACCTGGTGGAGGGATTTCTTTCTTAATAGTTTATAAGTTTTGGATGATTTCTTAATAGTTCATTTAGCAAACTTTTCACATTCTAAACGGTACTTGGACCTCGTCTCCCACATTTCTCATGATTGAATGCTTTAATGTTCAAATTCAATATTTTCATTTAAAAAATTGGATTTTTGATACTTCAATAGAGTTTTGGAGACTCAATTCCATTGAAAAAAATTTAAGAAAGAAGAAGAAGTATGTAAAAAACTAGAATTTTTTCATTTTTTTTATTATTTAATTTTTGGATGAAAATCGATCAAGAATGATTCTTTTGGGGTTAAAATCATCTAAACAAATTATTATCTCAATGTTTTAGTCAATCTTTCCATATATTTTAATCGAAAAAACTCAAAAATTGAAAATGGGTGGGTTTTACCAGTGTCAAATTCATCACTTTTATTTAAAAAGTAAATAGTGAACTCAACACTAAATAAAACAGCATCAAGTTCGACAGTAAATAATAGCACATCCAATAACAAATAAAATGTTGAGAAAATTGAAGATTATTATATTTAATTTTCCATTTAATTGGCAGGATTTACTATTCTTTTTTGAGAGTATTCTTTAAGTATGATTATGTGGTTAAACCCACAACTTAATTAATAAATATATTATAATGTAACTTTAAAGTTACGAGTTTAAATTTAGAATTTTTTTGAAAAACAACAATAATAATAATTAACTTCATTTCCAAGTTGGTTGTCCAAACACCAAAGTTGGAGATGTGTATAATTCCTTAATTGAATTCCTATAGGGAATCAAATGCTGGAATTAATTTCAAGAGTTGTAACCGACTCCAACTCTAATGATCATGGCCTATGAAGTCGTTTCTAGGACCTATTTACAGACTTTAACGTTTAATTATATATTAAATCCCCTAAATAGACATAATTCATTGATAGTCCATGTTTATTATTATTTTCAAATAAATTATAATTTTTTTACCTAATTTTGATTATTTATTTATATAGGTTAAAGTCACGAGATCCAAAAGGATGAATCAAAATGATCGAAGAAGTACATTGCAATCCATGACCCAAGACAAGACTACGGACCAAAATCCAGACCCATTGGGCTTACAATAATTGTGGCGTCGAGATCTCTTTGGGTGGCGTGATGATGTCAACAGACATTACCTCGAGATTTGTGCAATTTTATGATGACATGATTCGTGACGTAATAAAGTAAGATATAAACTCTTTGTAAAACACGAAAGTTCTTCGAATCTATAAAACCTTTATTTAGTTTCTATAAATAAGAGGCCAAAGCCAAATATCATCCCATATCTTTTGAAGTCATCCTCTCCTATCTTTTTCTATCACATTTCTTTTATTTTTTAGTTTTTAGGTTTTTAGTTTATTTTATGTTCAAGTTTTATAATTAGAAAGAGATACTATAAGTTTTAGATCAAGATCAATAAAATAAGATTATTTCTCTATTTTGTCATCTTTAATCACTTATTTTCTTTTATTTTTGATTTTATCATTATTGTAATGATCTGTGGTTAGACCTCTATTAGAGAGGTCAATGAAACCATGTGCAAGATTATTTTAATCAGTTTATTAATTTATATTTGTGTTTCAATGTTTACATGTGATAATGTTTTATTGAATTAGGATCATCAAATCTGATTTGATTACTCATGGTTTGATGATTTATACTTAAATAAGTTCAAGCTAAATCATGTTAATTAGAATATCATGTTAATCTTTTGATTTCATCTTATTAACTTAAATCACAATTTTCTGAGATTCTAATTGCGCCTAATAGAATTATTCCCCAATACAACAACATTAGCTTTGTTAGTTAGATGAAGATAAAAATAAACATCGATAAACTGATGAGATGATTTGCTTGTGGTGGATATAATTGATCTAATCTTTACATTGTCATTTTATTTATTATTCTTTTTATTATTTTTAGTTTAGTTTAAAATTCAGAGAAATTATTAAAAAAATTCACACACAAAAAAAATTGTAAAAAAATTAAAATTTTAAAAAATTATAAACACAAAATTTTTTTTTGCCCTTTAAGGGCTAAAAAGTTTTCTCTCCTATTTTCTCTATCTTTTTTTCATTTTCTCTCTCCTACTTTCACCTCTGTAGATATGAGAATGCTCATCTTTAAACCTCAATGCTACGTTGTTTAAAGTCGTCACAATTTTTTTTTTGAAATAGGTGTGAATGGACACCCAAATCAATTTTTTTGAAAAATCATTTTTTCTTGACATTGTAGTGACTCTCATTCTTGAAAAATGTATGGCCTACCTAAAATCTAGGAAAAGGGATTCGGTTAGAGAATAGGGAAGGCGTTAGGCATCCCATTCTCTCCACCTAAGGTGGCTACCTTTTAAATTTGACCATTTTTTAAAAGAATATCATACCAAGGAAAATGAATGAGATGTATGAAGTGAGTGTGTGCACATGGTGTGTATGTACCTCTATGAAAGAGGATTTAATGTTAGTGTGGACATAAGGAATATCCTATAAAAGAGGATATCCCATAAAGTCATCACATTTTTATATGAGTTGGAATGTTGGTTTAGGATTTTAAAGAAGTTCCATAAATGAAGCTCTCTTAGATCCATAACATTAATGCATGCATGCTTAGCTAGAAACTTAGTGTTTTAATCGCATCAAGAGAGTTACACAATTGTTCATCATAGCCAAGCATATGTGGTGTGCGTGCATAGTATATATTATGATGCATGAGATAAAAGTGGATAAAGAAGGGCTTCAACCTCCATCCTTTCGACCAAACCGCCTTAAGCATTCCATGCCCAATGTTGAAGTTCAATCCACTCGGGATGAAGAAGGGTTCTCAATTACATCTTAAAGACTAGTAAAAAGAAAAGAAAAGAGAATGATAGGAGAAGAAGATGCAACTTAAAAAATAAATAACAACTATTATACCCACCTTGTCCCCTTGAAAGTCTTGAGTGAACTTGAGCTTGAGAAATGAACTTGAGAGTTGAAGGATGTAGTTGAGGGTTGAGAGAGTTAAAGGTTGAGAAATGAGATATGAGTAAAGATTTTGGTAGAGTTTTAGGTTGAGAGATGGTGGCTTGAAAGTATGAATTGTTTATAGAAAATGAGGGTATTTATAGAGTTTTTAAAAAAAATTTGTGAATAAAATGGTCCAATCCTAAAAATAAAGAGAATGAACATGAGGTTTAGGTTATTTCTTTTTAAAATTTTCATTTGTATAAGGGTAAAGATGACATTTGTGAAGAAACCCTAAAATCATTATTTGATCTTTGATTTTTTAGTAAATAGAGGTGAGAGAGCAAAAAGTACTTTTGGGAGGGTGAATAGGAGAGTAACATGTGTAAAGGTGGAGTGGTAGGTGAAAAATAAACCTTGGTTCATTTATAAATAACTTACAAAGCAAGGGTGAAGGTATATTTTTTAAATGGACCAATGAGAGAACAAAACTACTTTTGGGGGGGGTGAATAGGAGAGTGACATGTGTAAAGGTGAAGTGATAGGTGAAAAGTAGACCTTAGTTCATTTGTAAATAACTTATAGAGCAAGGGTGGAGGTATATTTTTGAAATTGACCAATGAGAGAGTTCCATGTATGTACTTGGAGATTCTCACCTTTTGAGGGTATGATTGGAAGTTCTCTTAACTTTATGAATTATTATTAAAGACCGAATAATCTTTTTGATTTGACCAACCTTTTTGGGAAAGGCATTCTTGAATTTTCACAAAGGGGGAGTTGACTCTCCAATTAGATAATGCATTGGGTATTAAGAGCTTATGGGAGATCAACATGGATTACCTTTTGAGGGGATGTGAGGGAGTGGGCTTAGTGTTGGGCTTAGAATGAACTTAGATTATGAAATTTAGGCTTTGAATGTGGGTTAAAAGAATGAACTTGAATTTGGGTTAGAAGATGGGCTTTATCTTGGACCTTGGTTATGGTATAGGTGATGGATTTGGATTAGGGACAAGATTGAACATGCAAATTATATGACATGATGCATGTATGTAGGAAAATGATGCCACGTGGCAATGCGGGCCCGTGATAGGCTTGAGTTTTTAGTTGGAACCAATTTGAGAAAATTTAGATTTTCCTAACGGGTTCGTGCAAATTGGGGTGTCTACAATCTCTTTTCTCTATCGTTCGATTTCATTCTTCTATCTCTTTCTTCATTTTTTCTCTTACTTTCACCTCTTTTCTCTCATATATTGATATATTGATCATGATCAAGATCGTGATCGTAAGATCTTGATCTTAATCAATGTGATCATGATTATGATCGTAATCATTATCATAATCGTGATGAAGATCGTGATCGTAATCACATTGTAGGACAATCATGATCACCTTGATTAAGATCAAGATCACGATCGTGATCTTAATCAACATGATCATAATCATAATCATGATCATGATCGTGATCAAGATCTTCCTCTTCAATTTATTTGCTGATCGATTATAATAACACGATCATAATTGTGATTGTGAAATCTTGATTTTGATCATGATCAAGATCGTGATTGTAATTGTGA
>NW_028237177.1:0-38555 GCF_017979445.1 Akebia trifoliata | reverse complement strand
TTTCACATTGTTTTAAATCTCAATCTTCTCAAACCTCTCAACCTCTCCTCTTTAGGTTTCTTTCTTTCTCTACTCTCTCATCTAGAAACGACTTAGACTTAGAGTTACAACATAAGTGGGCAACTTACATAAGTTACAAGCTCAACCTAAATTACCTTGAACCGATAAAAAACAAAACATTCTTGGACCGGACCCAATATGTTTTGAGCCATACTTCTACACATAATTCTGTCTTACCCAAGTCAATATTTTATGGAAAAAAACTGATTTAGCATTAGAGTGCATATATGCAAGTATCCATCCAAGTTCCAAGGGTGCTCGAAGAACTCTAGAAGAAATTCATAATTGTATCACACATCTCGAGGCATTAGGATGATTTTTTTCGACCCCCCCCCCACCAACCAACACACCCATACACCAAATGCATATAAAGAGGCGTAATTAGCTTTTTCAAGCTTCTAAAGAATATGATGATGATATGTATATGTATCTAAGGTAATCTATCCAACATAAGTCTGGTGAGACATGCACAAACACTTCCAGCATGAGTTTTACTACTAGATCTCAATTATTGTGGAACCACCCATTCGACATGAAGTCATACTCGATGACTCGATAAGAATTCATATAAACTATAAATTATAAAATAAGTACAAATTTTGTATATAAAACATTCTTGAGTCTTAGTATACGACACAGAAGAAGGATACATGATTGTTTTACATGACTAGGCATACAAATCCCAAAAATTAAAAAGTGCAAAAATGTATCAAAAGCAAGTTTTAGCTTAGATGTCTTATTGAATGATTATCGAGCCGCCATCTCTAATTCTAGTGTGTAGTGATCCCTCAAACTTTCTTGACCAGTTACATCAACTGTGTAAGAATTCGATGGTTCACCTAACAAATAAACTGTCTCCTCTTGGTTATGTCGTACCCATGGATGTTCTTGGTACTTTCTCAATCGATTTAGTTCCGCTGACACCTCCTTTATTGTGGGTCTGTTTTCCCCTTTCAGCTTTAGGCATTGCCTTGCTAGTTCAGCCACTGCCAACAGTTGCTCTTTGTCACCCTCATTTTCAATTCATTTTTCAAGAATTTGAAAGAGACTGTCCTCTTTGATGGCAGAAACAAAAAACATTGCTAGACTTCTATGTTCCTCGGATCTCTCCAGTGAAATGGAATTCTCCCCTGTTAAGAGCTCCACGAGAACAACACCGAAGCTATAAACATCGCTTTTCTCCGTTAATTGAGCCGTGTGAAAACATTCAGGATCCAAGTAGCCTAAGGTTCCTTGAACGAGTGTAGTCATTTGAGTTTGATCAAGAGGAACCAACCTCGAAGCTCCAAAATCAGATACTTTTGTTATGTAATTCTAATCCAATAGTATGTTGGAGGATTTGACATCTCTGTGTAGGACTGGTATCGAATGTGCAGAATGCAAATAAGCTAATGCTCCTGCAGTTTCGGCTGCAATCCTTAAACGATTTTCCCAGGAAAGGGGCCTACTTCCATTGCTTGGGTTGTGAATGTGTTGGAAGAGAGTACCATTAGAAATGAATTCGTAAACCAACATAGGAACTTCTGTTTCTAAACAACAACCCAAGAGTTTCACAACATTTCGATGGCTGATTTGAGAAAGAATGTCGACTTCATTTATAAACTGTATAATTTGGCTTTGATCCATTATTTTGGACTTCTTAATGGCTACTACTCTTTTATTAGGTAAAATTCCTTTGTACACCGTACCGTAGCCTCCTTGGCCTATAATTCGACTCTCATCATAATTGTTGGTCGCTTTTTTTAGGTCGTCCACAGTAAAAATCTTGGCAATCTCAGAAACACCTTTACGTGAAGAGATTTGTTGCTGCAACAACATACCTCCATTTTGTTGGAAGAATTTCTCTTCGAGTTTGATGAGTTTTCTTTGCTTGAATACCCGGTAAAATAAGCCATAGCAAGCGATTAGAAACAAAAAGCCTAGACCAGTACCTGGATTGTAAACAAGTTAAACTAGTTAAATTACAAATACCATTCAACAACAAACATGGTTTTAAGTTTGGTTTTGACATCTCATCTTGTTCATGGATGCAACCAAATGGTCTTGGACGAGTCAACTCATCTTGGATTAGATAAGCTATTTAACGCGGTTGATAATTATTCATCTATATTTATATAAAAATATTTATATTTATTTATTTATAAAATAAGGTTGATTAGAAGATGTTTAATCTTGAAATCATATTTTATTTCGATATTATTTATTTAAATTCTTAAAAATAAATCATTTTAATAAAAATGTACAAATCCCAGTTGACTTGACCATGTTTTACTAACTCAAATGAGGTTTTGAAAATCTTGGCCGAGTCATCTTGTTTATCTGGTGAGATTCCACAGGCTTGGGACGGCTTGACTATCCGCCTCGTTGATGTACAATAACAAGTCATCTTGGTCTCGGACAGGATTTGAAGATAACAAAAGGGTATCACTCATTGAGGACTTGAAATTGATTAAAGAGTAAACAAGATAAGCTCTTGAAGTAGAAGTCTACAAGCGAAAATTACTAGTAAAGTTTTTTTGATCCCATTAACTTGTACTTAAAATCATGTTAAAAGAGGCATTTACCTGCAACAAGTTGGATCACTGGAACTGGTTTTGTATTAAGGGTGCAACCACTTCCGGTTGCTGTACCGTCCCCATGGAAGCCTTCTTGACAAGGACAACTATATCCACCATTATTATTTTCACAATTCACTTTTTCATGGCAGGGATGTGGGAGCTTCTCATACTCATCGACATCTGCATCAATCAAGCCCATTATTACCAGGGTAAGAAGATAGCTCACAATAAATAAATTGAAATTAAAGTGTTGTGCCATCTTTGTTAAATCCACATGTAATCCCTATTTTCTTTAATGATAGGGTCACGTCACTTTAATCTTAAGTAATCATCTTTGAAGAGAAAAACACATGTATTGCACCGTGTGTGTATAGGGGAATGCTAACGTCCAATACTTCATGGATACGTTAGCATTATCCAACACTTTTTTTTTTCTTAATAATACCCTTTCTCATTTTATCTTTTAGTGAAAAAGACAAGGGTATGTTAGTCTTTTATATAATAAATATTTGTTTACATAATAAATGCTATAAGCATTCAGGTATTTTGAATTAGAGTCGTAATAATATGACTCACTAAATGGCATATTCCATCGACTCCCTGACGTGATAAGTTTGGAAACCGTAAATCTTTACGACTTGAGATACACAATTGCATTTTCCCCTAAAAAAGTGTATCCCGAGGTGTACATATCTACGGTTCCCGAACTTGTCCACGTCAGGGAATCGATTGAGTATGCCACCTGGTGAATCATATTAATTATCAGGACTCTTTGAATTAAATATTTTTTTTGTAGTAAATGCTTTGGCAATCAATGATAACATAATATATGTATTTATTAATGGCATAATAAATGTATTTATTGTGTAAAAGACTAACATACCCTTCTCTTTTTTATTAAAAGATAAAACGAAGAGGGAGTATACATGTTTTTTAGTTTTTTTTAGAATCGTGATAATCTGACTACCCCACGTGACAAACTCAATTGACTACCCTGACGTGACAAGGTTGGAATCGTAGATCTGCGCTTCTTGGGATACACGACTGCACTTCCTCATAGGAGTTGTGTATCCCAAGGAGCACAGATCTATGATTCCAAACTTGTCACATTAGGTAGTCAGTCAATTGAGTATGCCAGGTGGGGTAGTCAAATTATCATGACTCTTTTTTTAAATATATTGTTTAAGCAATTAAGCCACCTTAGGCAATTATTTTTTTAAAAGAAAACTCAGCTTCACATCCGTTTCGGAGATATGGGTTCCCTTCGTAACCATCCTTGCAGAAACATCGATATCCGCCATTGGTAGAATTTGCACAGAAGCTATTCAGACCACAAGCATAAGATGTTGAATTTCACTCTTCAGCTTCTGGGCACGTCCCATTCCCAATAGCCCAGTCCAACACCACAACAATATTATCTCTATTGATTGTTCCATTGGTGTGGAGATCCGTTTTGTTGAAAGTGAACCCTTCATCAGCCAAGAAGGCATAGCTGCACGGGTTATCCTCCCAGCAGTTGGCATGTTTGAAAGTGCTCCCAAGAGTCACATTGAACGCCCTAAGTCCATTGGGAATTTGAGTCTGACAACACCCGATACCCGAACAAGACCCATCATTGATTACATCTGTTTTGTTGCATATCGACTGGCACCCGGTCTGGAATTCTTGGTCCCAATTGTTACTGAGGCTCGCCAAGGTGTCACACCCGATGGCCGTGAACCTGTTTTTGGTGGTATTGAAGCTGAATGGGGTTTTCCTCAAATTGATCCCTGTTCGTTTTCTGTTATATCTTTTGCCTTGGCGGTCATAACATTCCATTGCAACCAGACCTTTTATGCGCACTTCATCCAACGTTATACTTAGAATCTCAACATTTCCACTACCACTACCTTGGAAAGCTTTTGGAGTGCTATAATTCTTGTGGCATGTTACCCTATATATATCCATTATCCCTGTAACATCCTTTACCGATACCGAATGGGTAAGGAATATTTACGTCTCCGCAACTTTGTTGGCAATGAGGCATTAAGGTTTGGGATGCCACCATTACCGATAACAGGACGAAATGAAATAGGAGAAGTTGTGTGAACATGGCTTCCCCTCTTTGTTTCAATATTTTTCTTATGTTACAGAGAGGGATGGAGCTGCTTAAGGGGGAGGGGGGATATAAGCGGCCAAGAGAACCAAGAAAGACATAAGAAATTGCCTGCATGGAGATTCTTTCCTGTTATCTTACTTTTCTTTGCTTGCTTAGTCAAAGTCTTACAAAGACTTAATCAAACACAAAACTGAGTCACAAACTAAAATATTAAGTCTAATTAATTGATCAGCAGAAAATCTTCATTTTTTTAAGTAGGAAAGACATGGTTTTTATTTTTAATTTTAGTAATTAAAACAATTGAAGGAAGGAGTTTCTCACGACTTAGTTAGCAGCCCAATAACTTTTAAAACCCAATACTAAGATGCCACCTAGACACCTAATGCATGTTGAAAAACGTTTGCCTAGACACCGTTCTGAATCCCCACTCTTTATTTTTATGAAAACTATTAACTCTGAGCCGACTAATTGGATAGACTTCCACACCCAGTCAATGAAAGAGCCTGGACCATAATAAGGAGTACAGAAAAGAAATGGATGCTAAAACCGGTGTGAGTTGCATAGACAGATAGACTACGTATCTATGCTGCAATTAAATAAAAATAATAAAAAATAATGATAAAAAATAAGGGAAAAGATGGGGCATCACATGATAAGAGTGCACAATTTTTAAGAACTCTACAACTAAATAATTTATAGATTTTTTTTTTCTTATTATATTTGAATTTTAAGTTGGGGAGTTTAATGGCTATTCATTTTGAAAGACTTTAATATGGATTATTATTTATTTAATTTTTAAAATGAACTGTTGTGGTCTCATTGGGGCCAGCATGACCCTACACGTGGTTCTACACGGATCACAGAACTTGGGTCACATTGATTCTCACGTTGGCCCAAATCCCAATTAACAAACTCAACCCTTTACTAGATTAAAAATGATTAAAAAAGAGGAAAGGATGGGCATGCGTTGAACTCACCAAATTTAAAATATATTAATCAATAGTGAAAAAAATGTTTAGCAACCTAATCTCTCTCTCCACACACACGCGCGCGCGCGCGCACACACACTACTACCATGACTGATCAGGGCTACTATTATTACTACTACTACTGACCAGGGCAGATTTAGGATTTTTTATTAGTCGGGGTTAAATGCTAATATGGTAGATCAATAATCTTGATTTCACCTTTTATGCAAATATTGAGCTCATCACTGCAAATAATGATTAGCCAATAATCTCTAGCCGTGATTTTTTAAATCTAAAATAACATCACGTAGAGAAGAAGACCACTACACAGTCATCATATGTCATATAAATACTGCATATATATATATATATATATATATATATGCCATCCATGTAATGAGATGGCCAATTTAATCTTAAGTAATTGTAATCGTTTTAGATTTACAAGGAATTGAGCAAACACTTTTTTTTGTTTTCATTTAATTGTACTAGGAGGTGGTATGTCACATAAGGGCTTGTATTTAAAATGTTAATTATATAAATAGCGATTTTAAAGATTAGAAAGTAAAATAAAGATGATATTTTTTGTAAATTTGAAAACTAACCACCTTATCATAGGGTCATGGGTTTCAATATTTGAGAACAATCTTGGTTATATTAAATTTAAATATAAAATTGAGGGCATTTGTGACCACTCAATTTTTGTTGTTGACCTCTTCTACTCCTCTCATTATAATAGTAAAGATTAAATAAATTGATAAATAACTTTATAGGATCATGAAAATAGTCCCATCTTTGCACTCATGGCGGTTTGATACGGGTTGAGGCGTTAGGCAAATATTCTACATGAAGCCTTTTAAATATTTAATATAAATAATATTAATTAATTATCAAAATAATATAAAAAGTTCATTTAAAATTTATCTTTCACGTTTTTCAAATGCAAAATTGCTAATTATGTTTTTGTATTTAAGTTTTGCTAAAATTGTTATTTATTTTCTTGAGACATTAAGAGATTCCACATATGACGTAATGTTTTACAAAAGTTTGTCAAGGTATGACGTATCAATAACATCGCCAAACATGAATCTTGGGGGGCGGCTATGACTTTTAATTACCTAAAAGTCATACCTTGATAAGTCCCCAACACTATTTGAAATTTCAAAAGAAATGACTAATTAACATAAGACAAATTTTAAAAATTTAAAAATAAAGAAACACAACAAATGAAAAAAAGGCTTACTATTAACCCAATAAAAATCTAAGATGCATATTGCATGTAGTAAAAAAAAAAAAAAAAATCAAGATTAACCTAAAAACACTAGAAAAGAATCAAATTAAAGAAATCAAGATTAAAAAAAAAAAAAAATTCTTCTAACCATTCACAACAAACTAACATTAAAATGAAAAATAACTTTGAAGTCGTGGGTTCAAGTCCAGCTTACCTATAAAAAATCTAAATAAAAAATATTTAATAAAAATATAAATAAATTAATTATGTGAGGTTAAAATGACAATGAAGAGAGAAAGAACAATGAAAATTATTTTTAATTATTTCAATTATTAAAATTTCTTTATAAGAATGTCCTCTTTGTCATATGATGTTCCCAACGAATTCAATATCTAACCAACCCTTTTAATCGTTTATTTTAAAGAACGAGCGTGGATTGGGATGAGCAAACGAGTTTTTTTTATTTATTATTTTATATATATTATAAAAGGAGACTACCAATATTGGTGGGGATAGAAGATATATTTAGATCTATTTTTATTTTTTTGGACCTAAAGTGACTTGTAGATTCTAGTTACGGGACGGCGACTTTGAGGAAAACTCCTTCCGTTCAGTACTCTTAGCAGGTTGAGCAGACTTCGTCTTCCTCCTGTCCGTACAGTTCCAGCTCCAGTCTAGCCGGCGTATCAGAGAGAGAGTTTCCTTGCCGTGCTGTTCCTGCAAGCGCTAAGCAAGCGCAGTACTCGAAGTTTACTTCTACACTCGACTAAAAGGAGAGGATCTGCAAGAGGTAAGCCACTTGACCAAAGGTTCAGGAGAGAAAGGTTTGGAACCCTTATTTATAGTTCCGTTCCGTCAGGTTTCTATACAAGTTGCAAGTTTGGCAGCGGCCCTACGAGTGAAAAACGTGTTCATGCATTTTACCGCTATATGAGATAGAAAGTTCCAACATCGACAGGGGCCGCAGGGCAGAAAAGCTGTTATCGATCTTGCCACTATATGAGAATGAAATGATTCGATTCACCAAATCGGCTGAGAGGCCCAAGCGGAAGGAACGGTCTAAAGGCTGCTTTGCTCGCCCGCTTGCACTTAGGTTCAATGTAGTTCCGTCAGGTGGCGCCTTTGCTTTCAATGAATAGAATCCAATTTTGTGGAAAGACTGTTGCTTGCTTTATCACTACGTCAAAATGAGTGCAAAATGACAGCTCTAGGCCATCGTTTTTCATGAAAACAACTGTTGCGGATGCCGTTAAAAACATAGTCATTTTTGTAAAACGACTGTCTCCATTTGTCGGAAAAAATGACGGGATTGGACTGTCGAAAACAACTGTCCATAACTGTCGTTTATCTGTCGGAAACTTTACATCAAACTTCTAATTTTGTGGGATAAATTTTTTTTTTTAACGACAACTTAGAACAGTCGTATTTCAATTTTTCAATTAAAAAAATATAATTGATCATTTTTTATTTGTCAATTTATTTTGTTGTGCACACGCACACACAAAACATTAATATTTTTGTCACATCCCACTTTCTATGGATTGCTGAATTGACACTCCATAATTTAAATCTTCACATTAAAACCTAATTTTTTTTTATAAAGGAATTTAAAAGTTCAGGTTAGAACCTGGTATACAAAACCAATACTCTTGGTTCAAAACTCAAACAAAACATACTACTACACCACAATTTGGAATAAAAATCACCCAAGGATATGAAGTTTCATATGAGGTCCACATCCAAATATTAAAAGCAAAGGCCACAACAGGATATGGGAAATAATCTTTAATATAGGTAAAGCTGATTTGTCCATGTTTAGTGTAGTATATAAAGGTGCTAGGTCTTGATCCCATGAGCTAAAATCTTCTTGCACATTTCAGTTCCAACTTCCAAGGTATTGTTCCATACTGTTTGGTAGCTATAATTTCATATTGGGAAAAGATTAGTCAGCATGTTCCACTGGTTCGAATTATAAACTTTGTTAAAGACAAAAAGTGATATAAATTTCAGAAAATATGAATCGTAAGATGATTCATTCAATGATAGATCTACTATACCATCTCCAAGGCTGAAATCTGCCAAAACTTTGCTTGTAAATGGTTAACAGGAGACAATTATCAGTATCATAGAACAGTTGAGTGATAATGAGAACTGTTCCAGCATCAACCTATAAAAGAAACTTCCATCAATATAGGTCAAACATAAAAAGAAGCAGAAGGAATTCTGAAGAAAAAATATGTCATAGAGAAGCTATGAATATATCTTCCCATAAAATTAAATAATGCAGTAAATCATATTAGAAAAATACCCGCTTTGGATAGTAATCTCACTATGCATCACTCGATCAAACAAGGATTTTCCATGCCTAATATTTGCTTCTTATGTAAGTCAGACAGGGAGTCAGCTGATTCTCTTTTTATTTATTGTCATCCGTAAGGAAAGTCTAGGCTCATTTCTGAGCGTTGTCCCATAATTTATGGACTTCCCTAAATCTATTACGACATTGCTTCAAAGTTGGCATATCAAGGCCTTTCCACAAAAAAGAGAATCATATAGGCCGTCAAATCTTTCACAAAAGCTCTATGGAAGAACAACTCAACCCCTAGACACACACGAGAGAGGGGGGAAGGAGGAAAAGGTCGGAGTGAATTGAGGATTATCCACAAAGTTAAAATAAGAGGAAAAAAAAAGAACTAGAAAGAAATTCATATTGAGTAGTACCCACAACGCTAAAACATGAGATAAATGGGAGGGAGATCAAAGACCAACAAGAAATAAAAAAAATGAGTGGTGCCCATTTAAAGTAGAGTGCAGAGGGAGCAGAAGTAGTACCATACATAGACAAATACAAGAGAAGCAGAGAAAAACAAAACACATAAAGCCTATATTGTTGTTGTTGTTGTTGGTGGTGGTGTGGGGTTGTGTGTGACTGTTATTAATCAGAGTACATAGAGAGTATGCGAGTGTGTTGGGTTGGGGGGGGGGGGGGGGGGGGCAGGTTGAGACAATATCGAACCCACCCTCCCACCCCATGCTTGCTTTGCTTTTTTTTTTTTTCTTTTAACAAAGAAGTATCTTATACCCATATAAAATTAAGTAATAAAGAAAAAATGAATGAGATGGATAAAGTGAAAGAGTGAAGTATTGTTTAGTCCTTGCAAGCTGACACCTTCACCTTTGACAACACAGTTAGAAACAATAAAGATTGACTTGAAACCAAATATTTATGTTTCATTCAAATTTCAAAGCAACATACACCACTAGAAGACTCTTCTTTGGGGAGTTGGAAATTTGAAATAACAAAAGCCATTATATTTGAAAAGAGGGCATGCATGGATCATTTCCTTTCTCTAGCTTCTTGGGTAGAAAAAGAAATCCATCAAAACTATAATAGTGAAGAACGAGATATATCATCTGGTCCATCCCACCAGATTGTGTCCAAGGTATCATGTTTATTAAAAAAATCTATCTAGTTTCCAATCATAGTTATACATGTGGCATAATCATGTTTTAAACCCATCTATCTTGTAGGCAAAATGGGATCAGAACTCGTGGTTGGGGTAGAGAACATAAATTGTTCATCTAAACCAATATATAAGTACAAATATACATGTCAATCAAATTTAACACACAATTTATCTTGTGCACAACTTGGAGTTGAATGACAAGTAGAAAGCTTACATATTGATGTTGGTGATGCAACTTCAAATCCCCGAGAACTTTCCTTAGTGATGGTAAACTGTTATGTTCCTGCAATTATCCCGAGAATGGAGAAAATAAATACATAAGTAAACATATCAAATTCACATAATTAGGAAATAGTCAATCGTACAGGGAAAACTAGCAATATATGGAGAGTAAGCAATATATAAAGGGTTGAAAGTTTGAAATGTGAAAAGTATTTAATTTCCGCAAGACAAATGCCAAATAAAGGTAAGTCACTTCCCTTCGTCTGGTGACAGCGTGCCTGTAGAATAGTACACCAATTCTACTCAAGAAGATAAGCTAAGTGTCAACAGAAAACAAAGGGGCTTAAAGGGTGGCACAACTAAATGGAAAGCATGTATTATACAGGTAACTTGGACACAAGTGTTGGTTGCAAACATGAATAAGAGGTGTCGACTTTAGACTTGCAATAAAAACAATGGATCATCCAGAGTTATATGCTAATAGCATAACAAGTATTGAACGTTCAATTCTATTAAAAGTGGTTACAAGAATGTGATCAGCTAAATAGAAAACTTTTAAAAACAAATAAATAGAATAGGACAGTAAAAGGACGGAGAAGAAATATGCCCAGATAATACAAAAATAATTACAATAACAGACCTAGAAGAACAAAGATTGTTACATTCGATTACGATTATTGATATATTGAGATAGATAATCCAATGAAAAAACTCAATAAATCACAACAATTGGGTTCATAAATATGTTGGTATGTGGTTCACTTCATTTCAGAAACAAATTGCTTTGTATTGTTTTGAGAATTTAAAAAAAAAAAAAAAAACACAAGGAAAATTAGTAAATGATATAAAAAACATAAAATTTTAAATTAGATGAATGGATTAGAGTCCTGGCTTGGTAAAATCTCAAAAGACAAATGGGAAAGCACATTATAATCAGAGTCGATCATGTGGGGAAAGGATCATCACTTCCATGTTCCATCCTTAATTTCTAAAGCATAATAATTATTTAAAAAAGAACACACAATAAATAAACCAAGAGACCATCAAACTCAAAACTGAAAACAAGAAAGACCATCAAATATATTTTACCAAATATCTGAAACAAAACATCAGTGTTCAAATAAGATTACTTGGAACTTGGAAACTAAGAACATGACACAAGACCAACTATCATAAGCCATTAAAAGGGTTTTGTAGTCATGTTTTGGGCATAGATTTATAATTATTTGTTTGATAAACATGTCTCGATTAACAGATAAATATTTCCATATAGGTTAAGTGAGACCTTCTGGCATCCATGTTCTCGGTATAAAGACTCTGAAAGTTAAATAATACATAAAAATGGGAGTAGATTGAGTGCCCAAGACACTATTGTTGCACACAAATAACTATGAATACTCTTATAAAAGGTCTATTAGTAATTAATCAAATCATCTATACACCTTAGTTTGCATGCTCACTCCAACAATTTTCTACTCTTCTGTAACAGTAGTAGTGTGTTAAGATCCTATGATTTATTTGGATCCTAGGATTTGATTAGATCTTTACCCAACCGATTCGAATCCTATTTGAATCCAGTAGAGAAGAATGATAATTATATACATTTCAATTGTTCTCTTATAATATCCCTCCAACTTTTTTGTCTTTGCTCTTCTACCCCCTTATCACCCCAAAGAGGATGTTCGTGTCATTAGACACAAGCAAACTCTAAGTCTGGCATTTTCTCCTTTAATGCATATGTATGAATGTATGTATTTATGCATGAATATACTGATGTAACAAAAAATATGAACCTAAAAACATGTCAACAAATGATAAGTGGTAAGCAGAACTACCAAGAGTTATCCTTACCTACACTCTAATTTCTCAATGTTATCATTGAGAACATTAATGCTGGCAATTCAGTAAGCATGCCTACACTAATTTACATGCACATGGGTTTAAGTTAAATCTGCCTTTAATTCCTCCCACCTCGCCATCATAATTCCTAAATAAATCTTCCCTTGATCCCACCCTATCCCACAGTGGTATCACAAGCTCCAATCTACTACTAGCCCATGTTCTTAAACATGTTTACACATGTCCTAGACAGTAAAGCATAAACAAAAGCAAAACAAACAAATCTACAATGAAATTAGATTTTAGATATCTGCTTCCATAAAATCTGACTCTAACTCAGCTAATTATAAGATACAACAACAATTACAATATTATTCCAGTAGAGACAACAAAGTACCAAGCAATCACGACATTTTCGGATATGAATTAAAAGATCAAAGTAATAGGGCACCTGGCAAGAAATTCCATTTTCAATTAACAATGTGTTTCCCTCAATTAATCTCTTAACAAAGTACAAAATGAATGCCAAATAGAACCATTCTAGGTTGAGATCAAGAGATCCAATTCAGACAACAATAAAATGGTTATTAATTCACATATAAGTACACCTTACTAACATCCATGCCTACACATACACAAATACACAAAAACATACATTTGCAAATTAATGCAAAAGCCAATAATGTCAGTTAATAAAAAGGAAATAATGCAAATGGATATTAGTACCTACAAATGGGTTAAGCTTGGCAAAATTAAAGAATGCGTCGGCAGAAAACCCAAAAAGAACTTGGGAAGCTCTATCAAAACAGGTTACTACAAAAAGAACAAACCTTACAAATATAGCTCTCAGTGTGCGAGCATTCAATAGTTCAAAATTCGAAAAGAACTACCATATAGAAATCCAAAATATCATTGAAATCACAAAATAATTGTAAAGGAACAAACCACAAAATTATGAATTAAAAACAATTAATTAAATGCGGACAATACATTATATATGATCCATAATCAATGGAGTGGACCAGCTCTATCTTTCAGTGCTGGAGATGCATTCTATATACTCAGTATTAGTTGGGTCCTACTTTAAAGTCATTTTGACTCCAATATAGTTCTCCAAACTAAAGATAGCAGATTTGGTTGTATCCATAGGGTTGAAAAAAGAAGGCGATTGTTCAGTTAAATCATATATAAATGCAGATGCTAGAGTATATTAAGTATTGAAGTCATGTGGAAAACAAAATAATAATTATCCAATTTTTTTTGCTTGTGGAATTCATCATAGAACTCACAATATAGAATGTGGGCAGAACAAGCAGGAAGTAGTTAAGAACATGAAAATAATTAACATCATAAGCAATGATTTATAACTCTAGCTAGGATATGAATGCACTACGGGTCCCCTGTATGGAAACTCCAACAAAAGAAGAAAAGAAGTCAGAGTAATATTGTATGTTACATTTTCGTCAATAAAATCAATCTTAGGAACCCAATATTATCCAAGTAGAGATGGATATAATCCATTATATGCATCAATTAAACAAAAAATAAAGTGGTTGGAATCTGAATAATTAGTATCTAGTCCTTCAAAATTATAGATGTGACTGCATAGGATCATACAAGGGTTTTGAAGCATCCTCAAGCTTTTGTTGATAATTAATGAATCAGTTTTCAGAATGTAAACCCTTCTAAATATTTAATAAGCTCGAAAATTAAAAAAACCCACCAATTCATTGAACAACATAAAACTCACAAATCCATCTCTACTCTCACCTTTTTTTTTTTCTTAATTTTTTTTATTACTTTGTTTTTGTGATGAATGTGAACCACAAAATACACCAACTAAATGAGTAGGAAAATAGATTAAACTAGAAGCAAATTAAGACTAAAAACTAAGCAATGATGGTTTGCAAGAAACATAAAGTGATGGGATTGGCGGGAAAAACAGAAGGACAATAGGAGCATGGCTTACCACAATCATTGTCGCCAGTGTTCCAGTAAGGGGGTCATGTCGACGGGGTACCACCCTCCAGTTGTTTGCTCGATCGCCACTCCGCCAAAGCTTCTCTAGAATTACAACTTTGTCCACTTTTAATCCCCTCAAACCACCTCCCAACCCATTAATCTCCACTCACACTCCCAGCCATTTTCCCCAATTATCTATTTATCTTTCATTATTATCTCTCAATTTTCATTTTTCCATTAAAATAAAAAAAATACTAATCAACCTAAATAACTTCCATTTTCCCCCAATTATACTAATCAACTTAAATCCAAATAATAATTAGAAACCGTCGAAACGATAAGACGTAATGCTAATTCTCAATCTCAACGAGGGGCTTAGGCAATCGCCTAAGCGACCCAATGATTGAGCCGAACCTGCTAACAAAAGTTGGTGCGGCAATAAAATCTCTCTTAATTTATAGGCTATATTAAAATCAAATGGTCGCGTCATTGGTTTGAAAATATAAGAGAGTTCTTATTGACACCTCAAATTTTACTTATTACATCCCATAAATTATTTACCACACCCCAATTAAAGTTTGAAACAAATCATTCAAACATTACAAAGATTTGACTCAAATTAAATGTCAACATTACAAAATATTATAACACTTAGTTCAAATAATTTCATTAGTTGTTTATAATTATGATTCACTTTTAATCATTCTCAACAATTCACTTATTTTCTTTATTTTTAATTGGGGTGCAAGAAGTAAATGTTAGAGTGCCAATAGTAGCTCTCATGACATCATATTTCACATCATCATCATCCTATTCTACTCAAGAGGTTGAAAATGACAAAATTTGCTAAGAAAAATCAACGTCTTTCAAAGCAAATCATTTTACAAGTAGTCTCTTATAAGATAGGGAAAATTACTTAAAAGAACCGTCGTGGAAGGATTTCATTCTAAATAGTCCTTAAGTTTTGTACGGTAGCTTGATAGGATATTTAGTAAACTTTTTCTTTTTTACTGGTCCCTCATTACTGGTGAACTCACTGCTTTTTTATTTGTTATTGAGTTCACCACTTTTTCTTACTATCGAACTCGACGCTTTTTAGTTTAGTGTCGAGTCACAATGTTTACTGTTGAACTCACCACTTTTTATTTACTGTTGAGTTCACTACTTTCAATTTTTGAGTTTTTCGACTAAAATACATGGAAAGATCGACTAAAAACTTGAGATAATGACTAGAATTGTGTGCAGTTCTTTGATGATTTACATAGGGTTTGGTGTGGCATTACTAAAACTTGGTGTGGCAATTGTACCTGTCTTATTATTTCATTATTTTATTTTTATTACCATTTATTTTCTTATTACTGTAATAAAATAATAATATAGATTTTATTATTAGTAATAATTATTTTTAGTTTCATTTTATTATAATTATAAATATTTTTTATTTAGTTATTATTAATTATTTTTTATTATCTTTACTTTTCTCATTATTATAATAAGATAGTAGTATAAGTATTATTATTATTATTTAGTTTTAATTTGTTATTATTTATTTTGTAATGATATAGATTTTATAATTACCAATTATTTTTAGTTTTATAATTATTATAATTATTTCTTATTTATTTTCTTATTATGTTTATTATTATTATTATTAATTATTTTATTATTTTCTTTTCTCATTATTATAATAAAATATTACCATAAGTATTATTATTATTATTATTGTTATTATTTATTGTAAAATATCATAATAATAAATAAATTAAAAAAGGAGGATGAGAGCGAGAGTTGCCAACTTTCACCTCTAAGGGTGAAAGTTCAATTGTTTCAATATTAGGAAGTTAGAGAGTTTGTGAGTTGAGCTTTACAAACACAATATTTAGCCGTTTTCAAAAGTTGCTAACTCTCATGTTCAACTTTTGTTTATCAAACACACTCTAAATTGTCAGAGCAAAATTTTATTAAAAAATCATATATATTTTTAGTGATTTTATCATGATTTACACTATTGTTAAAATAATTATATTTAAATTATAATTTTTAGGTGATTTTTCATGGTGAATTCAAACACGAGCAAATGATTTGCTGAGATATCATTTATCAAATAAAAAATTTGCTAGGAAAATATTTTCCATGCGATCAAACGCAACCTAAGAGATAAGATGCTCAAATAAGGAAAAATGAGAATTAAAAGCCACAATTCATATATTTAAACCTCCGATTTGTAGGACCACTTAAGAAACTTTAAGGGCTAACAAATGAAAAGGCCAACATACACTATCTTTTCCAATTTTTCCTAAACTATATGAAAATGAAAATTGAATTGCCATCAAAGTGGAACCTAGTGAAATCGCCTCAACCCTTTTTTCACTAAATAGTAGATAGGGGTCCGATTTATTAAATGGGGGACTTTAAAAGAAAGGAGTCGCCACCTAGTTTAGGTCTATGAACCATAAATAACTCCAAATGGATAATGGGTCGATCCACGGATCAAAGAGATGGGTAAGAGATCAGATTACGGGTTTCGAAAGGTGTTAGGCATCGAACCCACCCTATCAAGATGATCGGTCTCTATTACAATCCAAAATCATCCTATGGTCAACATACAAAGACTACAGTCAAGGTCACAGTCCAATCATCATCATCAATTCATGTTGGATTTTCCAACCAAATCCCATGGCTAAAATTTTTCCCAATTATCACATGATTCTTCTTTGAATTCCACAAAATATGGAAGGGTTTGAAAAAGCCCTGATTAGCTCCATGATCTTAAAAATCAATAAGGAAATTTCATCTGCAAGTATTTCTCAAACTGTCCCAAATAGAAACTCATGAGAATATTCTAAATGGGAAGGTTACAAACAAAAACCTGTCAAATCGGGACTTTTAATATTTTCAAATTAGGAACGTGAAATTTCCTAAATTAGAATTCAAGAGATATATGCTGAATTCCCAAATTAAAATTTTAGAAAGATACATTTTCTAAAATAGCACATTCCAAAATATGTAAGTTTTTAAATTTGAAACTCCCAAATTTCCAAGAACACGAACCTCCTAAATATAAAAAATGCAGAATCTTCTAAATTGGAAAAATGCTAAAATATGAAATTTCTGAATTAGAAATCTATGAATATATTCTCCCAAAATAGGAAACTACGCATTCCCATAATAGAAAGTTTTCAAATATGAATGTTCTAATGATCCACAAATAATTTCCAAAAAGAAAATCATATAAATAATGAAGATTATGAATTTGCCAAAAATCACCAAATTAGAAATTCATCAAACAACAAAGAATCCAGGAT
Source organism: Akebia trifoliata (assembly GCF_017979445.1). Taxonomy (NCBI): domain Eukaryota; kingdom Viridiplantae; phylum Streptophyta; class Magnoliopsida; order Ranunculales; family Lardizabalaceae; genus Akebia; species Akebia trifoliata. The sequence goes on along the minus strand of NW_028237177.1, from coordinate 20,845 downwards.
ATCATACTAATTAAAATGGAGATTGCCAAATATCATTGCATGAAATTTCCAAATTTGAAAGAAAAATCCACAAGAAAATTCCCATGTTCATTAGATCTTTAAACTAATCAAAGAGCACACATACATGATTCTCAATTTTTAAGACAATTATCATTCAACATCATGTATACTCATCAAGTTAAGGGATGCATTAATCACGTGAAAAAAGTCTAAACTCATCACCAATTCATCCCAAATCCATTGCAAAAATCATATGGAACCATCATACTTAAACGCAAAGATCGTATCATCAAAAACTCATGAAAAAAAGATGCATAAAATAAAAATAAAAAAAAATAAAAATAAAAATAAATAAAGAATAAAAAACACAAAGATAAGAATAAATACTCTCCTAACCCTATCAATGCACAAAGACAAAATGAGACATAAAAAAAACATAAAAAAAAACCTAATCTCATAAATATACAAATAAATAATAAATAAATAAATAAACCTAAAAACCTACGTCACACGAAACTAAAAAAATAAAATATTCTCTTAACCCTACAACATGCAAAAAAGAAAACAAAAAATAGAAAATAGAAACAAATATTTTCCTACCCTATTGATATGCAAAAGTAAAATACAAATAAAATAAAAAAGAACCTCCTAGTCCTACCTCTATAAAAAATATAAGAATACATCAAAAAACTATAAAAAAAAAATCATCAAATCCTATTCGACGCAAGAATAAATAAAAATAAACAAAGATCGCATAAACAAACGTTTCCCTAATCCTACTGACATAAAAAAAAATAAAAATAAAAACTCTAATCCCACCAATATGCAAAGATGAAAATAAAATTAAAAATAAAAATAAAAATTATATAGATAATATTTCCCTAATTCTATTAATAAAAAAAGTGCCATGAAGGTCGAGGAGAAAACGAGAACACCAAAGTTTAAAATTTTTTTTTAAAAATATATATACACTTACCTATTGGATAGGGACAGTGAGTGGATTCCTTCAGGTATCACCGGAATGCTTGTGAGTGTTTGCCGCTGTGAGGACGTGAGAGTCGAGGGCAGTGAGAGAGAGGTTGTAACAATGTGTGAAGAGACTAGGCAAAGAGAAGTGACTGTCGTGCTGGGCAGCGAAGGGGTGTTGCAATAACGAGTTGAAGATGGAGATGAGTGCAACCAAGAAGCAGCAAGTTGAGTATGAGAATGAGTGCGGTAAGAAGGCAGCGAAGGGCGTTCTGGTTTAGCCAAAATGTGGGTGTGTTGGGATGTTACGAAGGAGATGAAGAAGGGGGCTGAGCAGAAGGCCGTTGCAGGGTGTTGGATGGATGTTGATAGAGGAGCTGGGCAACAATGGGGCGCTGGTACAGCAACCAGCCAAGGGAGATGAAGGCTAGGGGCGTTGATGGTTGTGTTGCAGGGGCGTTAATGGAAAAGAGAGAGGGGTTGCTGGGGCATGACAGAGAGAAGATTGTTAGAGAGGAATGTGAGAAGATGAGGGCAGCAAAGAGAGAGGTCGAGTCTTTCGGAGAGCTGCTGCCCAAAACGTGAAAAACAGAGAGAGATCGGGAGTGTGAGAGACGTGAGGGTGATGAGGGACAAGGGACGTTGCAGCAATGAGCTGAAGAGGGTTGGCCATGAAGCAGTTAGAGGGCCTGTAGAAGACAACGTGGAGAGGGAGAAGGGCAGAGAGAGTCAAAAATCGATGGAGAAGAAGAAGGTGTTAAGGAAGAAGAAGAAATCTCTCCTTGACGTTAGAGAAGAAGATCTCTTTATAATAAAAAAAGAGTAATGCTGGGGTGACACAGCCTGGACACTGTGATTTTCACAGTTCTGACGTGGCAAAGTATCCACGTCACCCACTTAACTAGTCAGCTGCCACGTCATTTTTATTATTAAAAGAAAAAACAAAAAAGAATTAAACAACGTCTTCTCCTCTTACTCGCTGTAAAGACTTCTCATCTTCCTCCTCACTGTTTCTTGCAACGGTCTCTCAACTGTGCACGATCAGTTGACTCTTACACGCACGCACACACACACACACTCTCTCTCTCTAACGTCTTCTCCTCTTCTCTCCCTGATTCTTGTAATATATGCAACGGTTCTCTCCGCTGTGCACGATCAGCTGAAGCTCACGATCAACGGTTCTTTATGCGAGGAGCTCTCGCATCTGTGGTTCTGAACCAGAGATCGTCTCTCTCTCTCTCTCTCTCAGTTCGTTTGATTTCGGGTTCTCTCTGTAACATCTAGGGTTCCTCATTTAACCGATACAACAATAAAAGATCGGAACGAGAGGTCTGCACAAGAATGTCTCTGTAAGTTACTGTTTATTTATTTTTTAATTTTTAAGATAATAATATTTTTTTTTCTTGGATTGGTCTTCAATTGAAATTTCTATTGGTTTATTTCTAGACTGAAGTGTTCCTACAAGAGAATTACCTTCCAATAAAGCTTAGTTAGCTCTTAGAAAGATGCCCTGTTGCTTCTGTATTGTGACTAACTAGAGAAAATTTATGAGTTTATTGCAATTTTAAGACTGTATTGTTTAGAGTTTAGATACCCCCAAATTGAGCAAACCCAGTCGCAAAAGGAGTTCCAAAGATTGATTATGGGGCAAAGCCCAATATTGAAGGATTCCTAGCTCATGTTCAAAATAAGAGCGCAACTAAAATTTATTCCTTTTATATAGGAATTTTTATATTGGTCCTTATCCATTATTTTCTTGTTGTTCGACAATTGAAGTTGATGCAGACCAATCAGATTTGAGATTCTGCTTCAGGATTATTTCGCCATCATAGAACTACACTTTGCAGGTATGATTTTGAAGTTCATCATGAATTAGATTATTTCCTTTGTTTGATATGTAACATTAATTCATTGTATAGAACCCTTCCAAATACTCATTGGACTGTGAATCAATATTTTTTGGAATAAATCTTTTGACTTTTACTAAAATTTTCATCTATCAAAAGAAAAAAAATATCCCTTAGGGTATGTTTGATTGCACATGGAAAATAGGGTGGAAAATCAATTTCCATGGAAAATGATATTTTTCAAGTGTTTGATTGCACATGGAAATGAAAATTCATTTTCCACCCCATTCAAAAAGTCTACTAAATCATGGATTTCACTTTCCCACCCATATGGGTGGGAAAATGAAATCCACCCATATTTTCCATCATCAATTTTTCCCTACCACCACCACCACCATTACACTAATCTTGCCGTCGTCGTCATCGCCGTCGTCACCATCGCCGTCAGCTCTGTCTCCGACCACCTTCTCTCTCTCTTTCTCTTCTTCTTTTTCTTCTTCTCCATCCATCACCTCCTCCGCCACCACTACCACCACGTTCTCCCCCCATCTTCCTCACTTACCTCCGTCGTCGCCATCGCTATCGTCGCCTTCGCCACCGTCATCGTCGTCGTCGTCGTCACCGTCGCCATTGCCGTCGTCGTCGCCATCGCCATCATCGCCGCCGTCACCGTCGTCGTTGTCGCCACATCCTCCCCCTCCCCCCCTCTCCCTCTCCTCTCATCTTCTTCCTCCTTCTCCTCTTCTTCTTTTTTCTCATATATTTTTCCATGATTTTATCCAAGTGAAATCAAATAATGGAATTTGATTTTCCAACCCTATCTATTTTCCACAACTAATTTTCCATGGATTTCAAATTCCATGGAAAGTGACTTTCCATGCAATCAAACATACCCTTAGTATATTTGAGTATTTGCTTTGTTAACACAGGCGGGATACCAAAATGAAGGTTCCATTGGGGAAAGGACTACTTGGGGGTCCTGAAAAAGAGATATCAGAGTAAAAACTGCTACAAGGTAGGTTGCTGCGACGCTGGCTATGGTGCATGGAGCTATGATAGGACCTCAAAGAGTGAGGGCGCCAAAAATAAGTGAAGTGAGAGCCATTGTAGAATGGGTCACAAGATAATTTTCTCTATAAACTTTGGGTCATTCAATTATAGTTTAAGATCTTCGAATATTTTGAGGTGACGTAAACAACCATGTCATAGATCTTATTGTCTGTATAATGAAAATAAGAGCATTTTCAACTTCATGTACTAATGAAAATCTTCGAATTCAAGACAACAATGAAGTACCAAGTAAAAAAGGATTCCCTTGACCAACAATGAAGTACCAAGACTTTTTAATTCAGTTTTCTCTAATACAAATGAAAAGTAACCATCTTTTCAGACATTAAGACCATTACCTAGTAATTCCAAAACATACAAAAAAGATATTTATTATATCAAACTCAATATTCACAAAGAATCCAAATTTGTATAATTGGATATTCCAATTGAAAACACATGTCTCTTTTCTCTAATCCCTTAACACAATGCTCTCAAGGCTTCCAATAACCATGTGTCATTAGAAGCCTAAGGAATATATACCCATCTTGGGTCGGGTGTTTGACACCGTGTGGCCTTCGCCCTGCACAAACATAAGTTATATAATTAACTCTCCATATAAAGCTAAAGTTTAAAAGAACATATCCAAGCGAACTAATTTACTCTAAATAATTAAAAACAACACAAAATTTTTGGAACAAATGTCATATTCCATCTACTTATGAGTGAGAGAATCACCTGTACTACAAAAAATAGATCTAGACTTCAAAACAAATTGAGACTTGCTAACTAAAAGTCCCCAAAATTTTGTAAATTAGCAAAATGTGTAACTTCCCCGACAATTTGTAAATTAGAAATCTGATAAGGTCTAGGTTCCATTCTCAAATACTTTATTGCATTTTAAGAATTAAATACCCCATAAATATTTTTTCTCTCATTCACTTTATGCATTGTAAGTTAACTGAACTATTGATGATCTCAAATTCACAATTCGATTTAGATTTCAGCTATATATATATGAGAAGAAAATCATGAGCCAAAGTGACAAACTTTCTAAAATTTCAACTTCATTTAAGGTATGGTACTTAAATTTATCACCCATTTTTGTTATGTTTTTAGGAGTGCAATTAAGACAACCAATTTGAATTCCTAATTCAGATTGTAGTAACTGTCATGTATGCATGGTGTGGATGGATTACTTACAGATTAAAGAAGCGACCATCAGTGAGATTTAATTAACATTCCATCAAAACAAGCTCACATCAAAACAACTAGTACATTACTTACACTTAGTATAGATGCAAATTAGATATTCATGACATTATTTTATGCAAATCAGACTTCCCCTCCCATCTCTGCACTAAATACCCCATAAATTTCACCTTTAATAATTAGAAAGTGCCTATCAGTTTGATATTTAAGAGCAGTTATCAACAAAAAGAAGTTGCTATACATAAACAATATGGTGAAAACTTGAAATTAACCACTAAAGTTCCCCATTGACATTTTCGAAATCTTGATTTAGTCCAAATATTTTGAAGGACGAGAGACAAATTAAACAAACCTACCTAAACAAAACAAATTACATGAAAGGAAGGCACAATATGGTGATTTGTTATGACCACAAAGAGATGTGAGACTTAATTTTCAGCGCTACTAACACTTGGTGCTTTAGTCTCCTGGTTGGGCTTGTACCAAAAGAATCCAAACTTGTCATCCACAATATCATGAAAACAAACAAATTCAAATTTACCAAATTATAACAATGCTTGTTATGTAGCTAGCTAATCTTTATAATACATCACAAGTATTACCAAGTATTTCAACACTTTGACTAGTGGTATGGGTAGAGGAAGTTAGATCCTATATATTCATCAGCGCCACTCCCAATGTTATGGAATAAATTTTATACACAAAAATGTTCACTAATGCTCTTCGACTTCCTTCCTCGATCAACATTTAAATCCCCTACAAACAATCAACAACAACAAATGGCTCCTTTGGGAGATATATTGGTGGTCTCTTGCACTCTTATTTTGAACATGAGCTAGGAATCCTTCAATATTGGGCTTTGCCCCATAATCAATCTTTGGAACTCCTTTTGCGACTGGGTTTGCTCAATTTGGGGTATCTAAACTCTAAACAATACATTCTTAAAATTGCAATAAACTCATAAATTTTCTCTAGTTAGTCACAATACAGAAGCAACAGGGCATCTTTCTAAGAGCTAACTAAGCTTTATTGGAAGGTAATTCTCTTGTAGGAACACTTCAGTCTAGAAATAAACCAATAGAAATTTCAATTGAAGACCAATCCAAGAAAAAAAATATTATTATCTTAAAAAAAAAAAAAAAATAAATAAAGTAACTTACAGAGACATTCTTGTGCAGACCTCTCGTTCCGATCTTTTATTGTTGTATCGGTTAAATGAGGAACCCTAGATGTTACAGAGAGAACCCGAATCAAACGAACTGAGAGAGAGAGAGAGAGAGAGAGACGATCTCTGGTTCGAACCACAGATGCGAGAGCTCCTCGCATAAAGAACCGTTGATCGTGAGCTTCAGCTGATCGTGCACAGCGGAGAGAACCGTTGCATATATTACAAGAATCAGGGAGAGAAGAGGAGAAGACTAGAGAGAGAGAGTGTGTGTGTGGTGCGTGCGTGTAAGAGTCAACTGATCGTGCACAGTTGAGAGACCGTTGCAAGAAACAGTGAGGAGGAAGATGAGAAGTCTTTACAGGGAGTAAGAGGAGAAGACGTTGTTTAATTCTTTTTTGTTTTTTCTTTTAATAATAAAAATGACGTGGCAGCTGACTAGTTAAGTGGGTGACGCGGATACGTTGCCACGTCAGAATTGTGAGAATCACAGTGTCTCGGCTGTGTCACCCTAGCATTACTCATAAAAAAACCTTCTAATTTTTTTTAATTTCTCTTTCTTTTTTTTATTTTTTCAATTAACACGTATTTCTTTTTTGGGAGAGTGGTGGTGGGCTGATCCCCCGCTACTCGTAGCACAATGGTGGTTGAGTTACGATTAGTCGATTTAATTTTTATTTTATCGATTGGTTAAATTTTTTTTTATTTTGAGATTTTCTTTGGTTGATTACTTTTTTTTTTTAATTTTAAGTTTTATTAGTTGATTAGTTTTTGTTTTGGGTTAATTTGATTTTAATTTTTAATTTGAATTTTAGTTGGCCATTACATTTTATTTGGTCGATTTGATTGGTTAAATGACATTTTTTTATTTATTGGTTGATTAATTAACTGAAATTTTTTTATTGATTGATCGATTTTTAAAATTTTTTATTGTATTTAATTTTTTGATTACGTTGTAATTTTAATTTGGTCGGTTGTTTGATTTTAATTTTAATTGTTTAATTTTTAATTTGATTTTAAGTTTTAATTGTTTAATTTTTAATTTGATTTTAATTTTTATTAAATTAGATTTTAAATTAGATTTTGATTTTTATTACATTTTCCTAAGGATCGAGATCTCTAAGTTGAGTTTGGAGGTCGAGGGGCATTTCGGTCATTTTTCTGATTTTTCTTAAATTTCTTTGTTTTCGTCAGTTTGGGTCCCGTTAGACTCGAAATCATGTTCTGAGTGCAATGGAGGTACTTTCGAAGTCTTTCGAAGGTCCAAAATTCATGAAGGGTATTTTCATCATTTTATCAATTTTTACAGATTTTTACAAATTTTAACATGAGATTTCTTTCAGTTTCAACGTGATTATTTCTAAGTTTCAAAGCCATATTTTCCTAACGTAGCGAGGTCTCTAGATTATCGAACTGTGTAGCAAACCTAAGCGTACATACTTACTAAATCGGGTGTATCGTGTGGCGATCCTAAGCATGTGTGAATTTCTATGTCGAGTTATAACGAGTAGGGGAGATGAAAAGATTGGAAACAGAAAAAATCAGGGACAGTACTCACAAGCCTTCGAGTTCTTTGTGCTCATCATTAGGAATTCACGGTAATCGGGTGACGAATTGTCGAATTAGGCAGATGCGAAAATGGGGTGTCTACACCTAGGCGTATCCGTCAGAGCTAATTCATGCATACACTACGTCATATTGCGTTTTTGACGACACTACCATTGCGCTAAAAACGACTGTTACAGGCTGTCGGTAATGGCGACAGTGTTTGGCTGTCGTTTCCTCATCATTTTTATGGAATCACTGACAATAATAAGTAAAAGTTGGTGTGCCAGTAGCCACTCTAATACTACCCCTTTCTTCCCGGAGAGAAAAAACGAATTTCTCTCTCTCTCTCTCTCTCTCTCCGATCTGGTTTGATTCTCGAATTCCTTTGTGTTCATCTCTCCTTAAATAAACAAACTCGCGCTCTCTCTCGACTCGATCTGTTCAAGTTGGATCCATAGCGCTGTTCATCAGGTTGGTTTGTTTTTTTTCCTCTCTTGAATTTTTCTAGGGTTTGAGCTCTCGATCTCACTCAATGATTTTGATTTTTTTATTTGTTATTTCTTTAGATCGAACTCTCGGTCTCTCTCTCTCTCTCTCTATAATCTTCATCGACTTTGGTTCTAAGTTTTCGATCTGATATCGAAACTTTAATCAGGTTCGATAGTATAGTTTTGGTTTTATTTTTTGGTTTGATTTAAAGGTTGATGGATTTGTATGCAAATATTGGATACAAATCCCCAACTTTTTTTCCATCTGTAGAAGCAAAGGTTGATAGAATTGATTTGTAATGGAAAAGTAGAAGAAGCTTTGGAGTTTCCTCGGGAGGAGCTCGCACCAAGGGATGAAGAAAATGTAACTCTTGTCCCCTAATTTCCTTATTGTGCCTTTTTTTGGTTGCTACTTTGTAATTTTGAAAAACAACACCTCACAGGTTTGGATTCAACAATTATATCTTTTTTTGGTTTTCTAGTTTAATTAGTTTATGGTGTATATTAATGTTTTCCTTTGTTTTCATATATTTCTTTCCTTATTTTTATTAGAAAACACTTATGAGTTAAATACCTACCTAATTATGCTACAATAACATTATTTGCTATGGCTATGAGTCTGATTGCTGTTCAGTTTTATGATTAGTGGTAGTCGTAATCCTTGTATCTATATTATTATTAGTATTCTGTTGGGTTGGCAAAAATTATGAACAGTAACCTGCCTTGTAGGTATATGCAAAGATTTGATCTTGGGTTTGGGTTCAGGACCATACACCATGCAGCCCTAGTATTCCCCTGCGTTCAATTATAATCATTAGTGGTTTTCCTTCTTATTCAATTTTGTAACTTGTTTGTCAAATCTGGCTACTAATTGGATGTTATTTGGAGTTAACGCAGAATATTGTGCTTTTATTTAGTCTCTAGTTGTTAATATTGATGATTTTTTTAGTTATGTTTCAGTGATTTTTGAGGTGTTGTTGATGGATTCAGTTTGTTGATGATTATTACAAATTTATGGATTTTAGGTGGTTTAGAACAGCTGTTAATGATTTTAGTAGGATTTTGGATACGAGATAGCTGAGAATTCCCACATTCTAAAACAAATAAAAAGAAATGGCAATTCAAATAGCTAAACAAGAAGGGACCAACACAGGGAAAACTAGAACAATCACCACAGAAATGGCAAATGATTCTTTTACTTGAAAATCATTTCATTTTTGTGATTCTGCATTTTTTTATGAATGAGACTGTGGTTGATGTTCTGCTTTCTTCAAAATAAGTTTATTCAAGTATAATAATTTTGTTTCACTCCTATAACATTATCATCTTCATTAGATCTATCTACGCTTTAGATTCTAGTATCACTGGCATGATGGATGAGTGAATTTTGAATATCTCTGCAACATTTGCTACTTTGATTATCTTGCTTCCACAGAAACAATTTTTGATAGATTATAGAATTATAAATATTGGAGATGTTTAGGTGGGTAGGGATGTGTGCATATGTGTGGTGCAAGGTATGTGTATGTTTGTCATGTCCAAATCGACCAAACCGAAACCCACCAAATAATTGTTGAATCCAAACCTGTGGTAACGACGTTATTCGTGTTAATTAGACCTTCTTTGTAATTATCATCTTCGGCATTGGGTCTTTTAAGATTTTGATGACATAGTAGAATTGATCTTATTTATTTTTGTTTTCTTTGTTTTTAAAATTTTTCATGACATGGTTGTACCTGATGAGATTCATTGTTTTTGGTTTTAGTTTTGTGAAAGAGTGGATTATGTAATATTATTGGATATATATGTGTGCTGGCTGGTCACTCAATTTGTTAGGGTGATCATTTTTGTGCTAGGATGGGATTTAACTTGGGGAGGGCTTCAGTTTTCTATTGTGTTTCATATTTCATGGTTGTCTTCGCTCAGAACTAGAAACTATGAGATTGGGTCAGTTTAGGCTTGCTTTATAGAAACTAATTATACTTGCAATGTATGATGGTTAAACATATAAAGAATGGTGTAAATCCCTATCATTGCATCAAATATACTTCTTTGGTGAATATGTTGCCAAAAGCTTTAGAATAGGTTCTGTGGCGGGCATGGTAGCACTGACGGTATGTTAATCTCACACCACATCTCACTATTTATCAAGAAAAAACTATTGGTTGATTTGCTTATGTACTCTAAAATCAAATGTTTGGATCTGTGACAAATAGTGAAAATTCTTCTTGTGCTTAGAATAGGTGTTGTGGCAGGCATGGTCTTGTGCTTGTTGCTGATAGCTTTGGATTTCTCTACTTGTGAGTAATTTTTTTTTGTTTACTTAAATTCTCATGTCACCACTTTTTCAGGGGTAGATCCCTCCTACATTTTACCCAATAACATTGCAATAATAACCCTCCAGGTAAGGGATTGGCCTTGCAATGAACACTAATTATATTGTCTTTTAAACTTGATTTGTTAAAGATATATAAATAAAAAGAAAAAAAAAATGTTTCAAGTGTCTTGAACCACCATCATTAATTGCATTCTGGCTTGAAACAGTGCCGTTCATATTTATAATTTCAAATATCTGTAAAATCTTTGCTCCCCATAACATCCCAAATGAGCACTAGATTGAGTTCTATGAAATTTCTTGGTAACTTTTATTCCTTTAGCTTCTGATTAAAATTGTTCTTCTTTCCTGAACTCCACAAGAGCTCGACGATGGAAAAGTTCTCCTTCGGTTAGTGCACCTATATGAAGTCTTACTTCATCTCCTTTCTCGATTAGCCTTTGAACAATGCAATATCCTATTTGAGTGGATGCTGGCTTAAAAGTGTTTGTATTATCCCTCATTATATTCAAAAGTTCCTTTTTGATATAAATTTTTCCTCAGCATCTTTGTATTTTACTTATGTTAGACATTGGTTCTTACATTATGGATTCTGGGGGCTAATGGTTACTGTGAAGTTATTCACTTCCAATAAATCAAATGCATTACTCCCTTTCTTGGCGGAAAAGGGATAAGTAAACTAGATGAAGTTATTGGTACCATTTTCTTTGATCAAGGTGGTTTCAAATGGTTCTCTTTCTGGAAGAGTTGGGTGTTCTGGTGAATTTTTAGTTTGAAACTCAGTAGTGTGGTCATTGTTTGAATATTGTTTAGATATTTATTTTCCATATTTACTTCAAAGAGCTGAAATCTGCAAGAATTTTAGAGCTGAAAGTAGCAACAATGCATTATTCATCTGCTATTTTGAGTAATACAAAACTTATGATATAAATTCTAAGACAAAAAACTTTCTTAGCTACTCTTGAACTATAAAAGATATAAGGACCCGACATTCTTTGATGAGCATCATATTATGGGGAAGAGGACCCATGGAGAACAGACGTAGGCAGGTAGCAAAGCAGAAAAAAATGACATGTCATGGTAGTAGTATGGAGCCAGCAACAATGCATTATTCATCTGTTATTTTGAGTAATACAGAACTTATGATATAAATTCTAAGACCAAAAACTTTCTTAGCTAGTCTTGAACAATAAAAGATATAAGGACCCGACATTCTTTGATGAGCATCATATTATGGGGAAGAGGGCCCATGGAGAACAGACGTAGGCAGGTAGCAAAGCAGAAAAAAATGACATGTCATTAAGTATGTTTGCAAATTGTTGATGTAATTTATGTATTCATGGCTCTTGATGTAATCAATTTATAGTTGCACAATTCAAGGATCTAAAAATGAAGTACAGCGAAGAGCAAGCCAAGAGAAAGAAGTTGCATAACCAAATTCAGGAAGCAAAAGGCACGTTTTATTTTAGGATTTTGATGGTGTGTCATTAATATACTCAGCATTCTAATCAAGTGACTTAAGATCTTGGGGTACTTACTGGTGGCTCCACAAAGAAGAGCTTCAAATTTGATCGCGTTTTTACCCCAAAAGATGATCAAGGTATGTGTATATTATACCCAATTTCCATGCCTAGCATAACATACTAGGAATATTTGCAAATATTGATATTGACTTGAAGTTTTTTTTGTTATTAACAGTTGATGTGTTTGTGGATGCTTCACCAATGGTGGTTTCAGTCTTGGATGGATACAATGTTTGTATATTTGCATATGGGCAAACAGGGACCGGAAAGACTTTCACAATGGAGGGTACCGTGAATAACCGAGGAGTCAATTATAGGACTTTAGAGGAGTTATTTAAAATTTCCAAGGAAAGGAGTGAAACTTTCACATATAGCATATCTGTTAGTGTGCTCGAAGTCTACAACGAGCAGATCAGGGACTTGCTTGCTACTTCACTATCAATGAAGAAGTAAAATTGATTATCATTTGTTCCAGAAAATGACTCAGGAAAACTTAGCAGAGTTCGTACATCTTTTAAGCCTAAGGGGGAGTCCCTGAACGTGACTCATTAGGCCTAAAAAATGTCTTATTTTTTGGGGAGTAATGAATCAACAACTTTTCTAATTATATGGAAATTTGGGTTTGGATTGTACTGTAGGTTGGAGATAAGGCAAGCTTCTAAAGGGGTTCATCATGTTCCCAGAATCGTGGAAGCTGAAGTTGAGAACATAAAGGAGGTCTGGAATGTACTGCAGGCTGGAAGCAATGCCAGGGTTGTTGGATCTAACAATGTGAATGAGCACAGTAGTCGATCTCACTGGTTAGTGGCAACGAGGCTTTTCTTCCCATTTATGTTCTTAATCATGAAAAATGTGTTTATATTTATAGTTTATTCTTTTTCCACTTTTATTCAGCATGCTTTGTATAATGGTAAGAGCAAAAAACCTGATAAATGGGGAGTGCACCAAGAGCAAGCTTTAGTCGTTTTTGTCAACTAATCTGTTTAAACTAACATCTGCCAACCATTTACATCAACACCTACCAAGTCTAGACAACACTGTTGTTTGATATGTCTTGTGGTACACTTTTTGTGCAACGAAAAAGGTTTGTTTCCTATGTCATGGTTGGCATGCCTTTCTTTGTAAATGAATATAAATGGTATACATTATCAAAAGGAGGGTGGAGGAGGTTTAGGAGATGTACCTCCGACAAGGAGAAGGAAATTGAAGAACAAGCAAACAATGGAAGATGTGTTGGCACCAAACTGCTTGGTGGTTCAACAGTCTATCCCAAAACCGATTTCGTACTACCATCCCACTTGGCTCGAGCTAAGAGTGCTTTTGCCAGACCCTTTTAGAGTATAGAATTGTTGCGAGATTGGTGAAATTTGGTCTCTATTTCGTGTAGACTGATTGGGGTGTTTAGATAGGTTTTTTGAGATGGTGGATGTGAAGAAGATTTTTCTATTGGAGAAAATCACTATTAATTAGATATAATATAAGAGGACAGTGAGTCATTGTTGGAACAGAAGATGAAAATAGAGTTGCAAATTTTTTTTAAGCCAAGTTTTTTTTATGGCCATTCAAGTTTTGATGGTTCATCAGTTGTTCATGATACTCTACCATATAATTGGAAACTATTGCAGGTGTTTCTGTTAAAGCCAGGGAGTTTGGCACAAGAATATTTCGAGAAATTGGTCAACTTCTTAGAACAGTTTGGTTTCTAACATTTACTTTGCTTGGGCTTACTCCACTTGCTGAAAGAGTTAGCTTTCTCACTGAGTAAGTCTTCATTTTTGTTTTTATTTTTCATACCGGAATCACTTCTGAATTGTAGTAGCTTGGTGTTCTTAGATATGAGTAATAATAGCTTCGGGAGATATACAGGAAATCTTCGGACGATTCACGCAGGTTAAATTTCTTGTGTTGCATGGAAAATCATTTCTTGATATCAGATAGATTTTTATTACATCTTTAAGATCTTTTCTTAATTATATACATTCTGTTTACGTTTTTTTTTTCTTTCTCTTGATCTATTTCTTCGTTTGCTCGTGTTTCTTGATTTGTTTCTCTATTTTCTTGTGCGTGTTTAGAGAACTCTTTATAAATTCAAGATACATGCAATGATAGATCTTTATCAATATCAGTCGATGAGATCTAATTTTGGTTTCTTTATTTGTTCTTGTCTTTCAGAATCCTTCTATCGTTTTAGGATTAGTTCACACGTCAGCGGTTTCTGCATTACAGAGTTTGAATCATCGCTATTGATTTGAGGTTTGTTTGTTTTTTTATATGGATTTTTGTTTAATTTTCTGTTACTTTTGCAGACAACTTGCGTATTATATTGGTCCAACAGGTATTTTCTAAAAGAAAAGGTTAGACGATTGCCGGCATGCTTGCCACACAATATCAGTTGCAGGAGCATAGAAGATAAATGATGATGAAAAAAGACTAGATGATTCATTGTTTTTTTTTATAGAGCTTTGAATGTCAGGCTCAGTTTACGTTTAAGATTGATGGAATAGGAATTTGATTTGAAAGAGTGGTGATACAAGTTTACCTCTAATGGATTTTATATCTGTCTAATATTTCAGAATTATTCTTCGTGATTTTTAGTTAGATTTATGAAAGTTGAAGATGAGGGGCATTTGGGTCTTTTCATATTGTTAGTTGGAGTCTAAGTCATCAATGTCAAAACATAGGGGTATCCCCAATATTCAGTAACATGTGAAGGGGGGCAGGTGTCAAATGTATTTTTTTTTTTAAAAAAAACCCTATAACGACGTCAGAGACCGTCGCTATATCCTTATTTTACTGTCGTTTTTTCCGATTGTCTTTGACAGTCGTTTTTAAAAAACCACTCTTTTTAAAACGACTCTTTTTGCGACTATAAGGGCAGTCATTTTTTTATAAAAACGACTGTCTTGGACAGTCGTTTTTGGCGCATTATGACGTAGTGATAAGAGAAAACAATCGAATCATTTATCATACACATGTCAAAAATAGAGTGAAAAAGCCACAATTCATCACTCTATTTTCTTTTAATTATTAGAGTGATGAAATCTCTGATATTTTTGACTACTACAAGATCAACAATTGAACTTCTGTCGTTGACTTAAATACATTGCTTTCTAGGCCTTTGTACACAACCCACAAACTCTTGATCATTTGTTGTACATAAAAGCTTCAGTGGGTTTCGCAGAATTTCAACAATTATTTTGCTTCTAGGAAAAATTCTCTTGTTTGTGCCATTTTCCTCCACTTCTGAGTGTGTCAACACCCCCAATTAAGCCATGTGATTCTCATATATTCATAGTTCTCCCTTTCTCTAACATACCAGTCTTTTGGAGTAGTCGGTTAGTTAACAATGAATGATTCTACTATTTAAAAAGATTTTAATGTTTATAATTTTTTTATTTGGTATGATAGGACTCATGTAGGAGACCTATTTGCATTCAATAAGCTTGACCTAATCAATTTTAAAACCTTTTTCTCTATATTGTGCCCTAAATGATTTCAAGTTCAAGTTCAATTTTAAATTTCGTTGAACAATTTTCTTGAATTTAAAGAGAAATTTTCAAAATTTTCCTTAAACATATATTCACAAATACCAAATTGAGAGAATCTCAATGAGAAGCAAATATTCACACTAAGAAGAAAAAACATTAAAGATCAAGAGAGGTGCAACAGTGGCTACTTTGCGAGAGAGAGAGCGACAAACCCTTGAGTTCAAGTTCAAGTGTGAAGTCATCCTTTGTATGGCTACAATGTTGCGGAGAGAAAATAGAGACATTGCACTTCCAAGTTCAAGTGGAGACATTGCACTATGGTTTATTGGGTTTTTTCGATTGAGTAACCTAGAAGTAGAGGTATAAAAAAAAAACAATGAGGAACTATGGAGGTGGATCTACTTGAATGAGAAACCCTTGATGTTCAAGATATGTTGAGAGAAGATGTTTGAACCTTTGATTTCATTGTGCATTTAAGAGCCATTGTGTTATAGGTTGAACTCTTGAGAGAACTTTTAAGTTCTAAGGTTTAAGGTTTAAGGTTTAGGGTCTAAAGCTTATAATGGAGATTCGCTTCAAATATCAAAATATGGGGGTGTAAAAGAGAATTCTGAAAATAAATTATGTGTATGTATCATTATTTGGTGTGTTATGCATAATTTCAATAAATGGGGTACTATAAAAAAGAGTAGGTGTGGCAATATAAGCATCTCTCATGAGTTTAGCTCATTTTGACAATTCATCTCGTCCATGAATGAGACTGAGTCATCTCGAACGAGTTTTCCAATACATTTGAGACGTCTCATTCAACATTGAGAAAAATGAACGCAGGGTTTTAAATTTTGTCCGATACATTGACTTGTCCGTCTGTCTCGTACATGCCTAATACCGAGACAACTCGAGCAATACGTCTTGGTCTCGAACAAGTCTTGAAACCATGCACACAAGTGGTTTTTTGGTCAGGGGAGCGGATCCTCTGTGGTATTTTTTTTCTCGCAGTTTCCTCTAGAACTCCTTCAATAATGGTGAGGCATACTATAAAATAAAATCTAACCCATCATCCATGTTTTCAAAATAGCATCCGATTCATCTCGGTTGTCTAACGACATCGCATGCTAGATGATTCACATGGTTTTTCCGCATGGTTACCGAGATGACTTGGGCAAATCATCTCGGTATCGGATGAGATTAGAAACCATGCATACAAATTCTTTATTGGACTTGAACATCTAGTCCAAAGGACAAATGCACCCTTAATGATCATAGGATAATCAACATTCATATGGCACCTGTAGCATGCTCAAGTGGGTAATAGATGGAGGAATGTTAGATTATGGAAGGATGTTCAAATCTACCTGGCTCCCATTAACGAGCAAAATACCCATAGAATAACAAACTAGCTAATTAACATAACTGATTAACAGACTGATTTGTATAGCTAACTAACATAATTGACTAACAGATTTGTACAACCAACTGACTAATAGACTGATTTGTACAGCTAACTAACATAACTGACTAATATATTTGTACAGCCCACTAATATAACTAACTTATAATTTAATAAAAAATCCCAATAGAACCATAACCTCATTCTCAATCAAAAAATCTGAAAGTTTAAAGGTGAGTATTTACCAAGCATTTCGTTTGGAGATTTCTCATCTGTCCATTTCAATGCCCTAACAAGTTTTCTTCTTGAATTCACACTGTAAATTTTATATGATCCGTAATAAAGGTTTCAAAAAGAAAACCGTAATCAAGATCGGTCTCTGCAACAATAGATGAATGGAGATGAGACTATGTGAGGGCAAAATATTGCTCATATATGTTCTGATATCTCTTTTCTTCCTAAATTCGATTTTGATGGGAGATTGATAGAGGTAGAACTAGGGTTTTGGTGGTCTAAGTTGCTTCTTTACATGTAGATGAGAGAGTGATTGAGAGAGAGGAGGGTTATAAGGGAAAATGAATTGAGGTCGCTAGATACGGTTAATTACATATCATAGCCTTGGATTTGAGAGTTGATTGTACGTTTCACAAATAAAATTGTTAAGATGGTTCAGATCTATAAGAAATAATGACAGTGTATACGCGTCACTCATAATATAGCGACTAAAATCTATCATTATAGTGGAATAAATTTTTATTAAGTTGATACTTTACAAATAATATATTATTTTTTAGAAGGAATTTTTTATTATAATAATTTTGAAATAATTTTTCTCATTCGATTCTTGAGATCGGAACCGACAGGTACCCGTGATTTTTTATGGTTCCGGTTCCACTTATTTTAAAATCGGAATCGGAACTGACAAGAACCGGAACCGATAAAATATAAAGGTTATGGTTCCAAATATCATAAGAATCGAACCGGAACCGACCCATTGACACCCCTAAGTTAGATTAAAATCAAATGGTTCATGTCATCAGTTTGAAAACATAAGAGAACTATTATTAACACCCCAAATTTTAGTTATTACACCTCACTATCTTAAATTATTACCGCACCCCAATTAAAGATTGAAACAAATTATTCAAGCATTACAAAGATTTGGCTCAAATTAAATGTCAACATTATAACGCTTGTTCAAATAATTTCATTAGTTGTTTACAATTATGATTAATTTTTAATCATTCTCAATAATTCACTTATTTTCTTTATTTTTAATTGGGGTGCAAGAAGTAAAAGTTGGAGTGCCAATAGCGGCTCTCAAATCAAATTTTCGCACAAAAAAATGTGAAAGGGCAGGACAACAGATTGAACACGTAAGGGTGGTGGAGGCTCATGACGTCACCTAGGTAAGCACTTTTAACCCTCTTATGTAGATATGTTATGATCGTGCAAAGTTTGTTATCATGGAACATTTAACAATCGCCTTAGGATCCTTTTTCAAAATTGCGACCTCTCTTACTTTGGATTTGTGCTTATCAGATTGTTGTGATTATCAAATCATTTTCGAATCAAGTCGTGAATAAATCGATGGAATGAGGAAGAGGACACATCAATTGCTTGGTGGTTTTGAATAAATCGATGGAATGAGGAAGAGGACACATCAATTGCTTGGTGGTTTTGATTGTGTGATAGCAATTTTGAATCTATAGTTTTGTAAGTTCTTGAACTTTTGTTTATTCTTGGTATATGTTCCAATATTTCTTTATTCTTTCCCGCATGATCTTTTTTTTCTTGATCTATGGTCTTCATCTCTCTCATTTTTGGATTGCTTTCTTTTATTAAAGATATTGATATATTGTTAATAAGTACATATTTTGTATAGAAAACATTATTAAGTCTTAGTATACAACACAAAAGAAGGATGCATGATTGTTCTACATGACTAAACCTACAAACACCAAAAATACAAAGTGTAAAAATGTACCAAGGGAAAATTTTAACTAAGATGTCTTGTTGAATGATTATCGAGCCTCCATCTCTAATTCTAGTATGTAATCCTTTAACAAACTTTCTTGACCAGTTGCATCAGCATTGTAAGATTTTGATGGTTCACCTAGCAAATAAATCGTCTCCTCTTGGTTCCGTTGTGCCCATGGATGCTCTTGGTATTTTCTCAATCTGTCTAACTCCGCTGACACCTCCTTCATCGTGGGTCTGTCTTCCCCTTTCACCTTTATGCATCGCCTTGCTAGCTCAGCAATTGCCAGTAGTTGCTCTTTGTCACCCTCATTTTCAACTCGTTTTTCAAGAATTTGAAATAGACGGTCCTCTTTGATCGAAGAAACAAAAAACATAGCAAGACTTCTATGTTCTTCGGATCTCTCTGATGAAATGGACTTCTCCCCCGTTAAAAGCTCCACAAGAACAACACCAAAGCTATAAACATCGCTTTTCTCCGTTAACTGACCTGTGTGAAAACATTCTGGATCCAAGTAGCCTAAGGTTCCTTGAACGAGCGTAGTCATTTGAGTTTGATCAAGAGGAACCAACCTCGAAGCTCCAAAATCGGACACTTTTGTTATGTAATTCTCATCCAATAGTATGTTGGAGGATTTGACATCTCTGTGTAGGACTGGTGTCGAATGTGCAGAATGCAAATAAGCTAATGCTCCTCCAGTTTCGGCAGCAATCCTTAAACGATTTTCCCAAGAAAGGGGACTACTTCCATTGCTCTGGTTGTGAATGTGTTGGAAGAGAGTACCATTAGAAATGAATTCGTAAACCAACAAAGGAACTTCTGTTTCTAAACAACAACCCAAGAGTTTCACCACATTTCGATGGCTGATTTGAGAAAGAATGTCGACTTCATTTATAAACTGTATAATTTGGCTTTGATCCATTATTTTGGACTTCTTAATGGCTACTACTCTTTTATCAGGTAAAATTCCTTTGTACACCGTACCGTAGCCTCCTTGGCCTAGAATCCGACTCTCATCATAATTGTTGGTTGCTCTTTTTAGGTTTTCCACGGTAAAAATCTTGGCAATCTCAGAAACACCTTTACGTGAAGAGATTTGTTGCTGCAACAACATACCTCCATTTTGTTGGAAGCATTTCTCTCTAAGTTTGATGAGTTTTCTTTGCTTCAATACCCGATATAATAAGGAACAACAAACAATTATAAACAAAAAGCCTAGACCAATACCTGCATTGTAAACAAGTTAAAAGAGTTTAGTTACGAATACCATTCAACAACAAACATGGTTTTGAGTCTCGTTTTGACATCTCATCTTGTTTATAGGCGAGACCGAATTGTCTTGGATGAGTCAACTCGTCTTGGATGAGATAAACTATTTAACTCGGTTGATAATTATTCATCTATATTTATATAAAAATTATTATATTTATTTATTTATAAAATAAGGTTGATTAGAAGATGTTTAATCAAGAAATCATATTTTATTTCGATAATATTTATTTAAATTCTAAAAAATAATTTATTTTAATAAAAATATACAAATCCTGGTTGACTTGACCATGTTTTACTGACTCGGACAAGGTTTTTAAAATCTTGGCCGAGTCATCTCGTTTATCTGGTGAGATTCCGCAGGCTTGAGACAGCATGTCTATCTGTCTCATTGATGGACAGTAACAAGTCATCTTGGTCTCGGATGAGATTTGAAGACAACAAAAGGGTATCACTCATTGAGGACTTTGAAATTAATTAAAGAGTAAACAATATAAGCTCGTGGAGTAGAAGTCTACAAGGGAAAATTACTAGTAAATTTTTTTTTTTTTTCGATCCCATTAACTTGTACTTAAAATCATTTTAA
>NW_028237176.1:0-63851 GCF_017979445.1 Akebia trifoliata | reverse complement strand
GGCTCATACAAAATCCTAAACCCAAGAGATAATAATTAGGCAAAAATAAAATGACAGAGCTTTTATCGGCATCCTAACTTTTTTACTTATTCTCAACTATTCACTTATTTTCTTAGACATTTAGCATAAAAATTCGAAAAGTTTATGACAATGACAAAAAATGACTCAAAATAGGATTATTTTCTATAGTATTTGATGTTGTTGGACAAAAATACCCTCACCAATAATTTCTCTAATAAACCCTAGAAAAATTATCTTCTAAATTGTAACTTTTATTTTAATACTCAAAATAGGGATATTTGCTATGGTATTTGATGTTTTTGGACAAAAATATCCTCACTTATAATTTCTTTATAAACCTTTGAAAAATAATCTTCTAAATTGTGACTTCCTCCTATTCAACATTTTATACCATTGAGAGAGAGAGAGAGAGAGAGAGAGAGAAGGAGATACTCAATGAATAGGTTCTAGATTTGGGGAACCGCAGTGAACCATGTAGATCTACCACTACGTAAAAAATTGGACAATTTGACAAGAAAATTCAACGGGCCAAGGCCCACAAATTTTAGTTATTGAATTTCAACAGCCTATGACGGTCGAAATTTTTTTATGTTCCTCGATTCGACGACTTAGAACTTTGAAATTTCTCCCATCCTTCATTAATTTGACGGTTTTGGCACATTGAAAACAAATTTGACGTCTTGGTCTGTCGAATATGTCATTTTTCATGTTAAATACAGACTCTCATGTTCGATTTTCGATTTACTAAAAATTTCCTCCAAAAGCAATCAATTTCTCTTCTATTTCTATCAGTTTTTTTTAAAGTCATAGATATATTCTTATAATCTTAATACATTTCTCATTCATAGTTATTTAAATGAAAAGTGGTAGCAATTGCCTTTTTTTTATTTCACAAAATTTTTAAGTTTTTTTAATAAAATTAACTCACTGTCGAACTTAGACACTGGAATGGAATATAGACTCAAGGCTTAACGATATCTATTGTCGAGGTTCAACGTTGTGGACATTTTTCATTAATAGAAATTTCTTTTGGATAATATCGTCGAGATTCAATAATAGGGGTATCATTGAACCTCGACACTATGATACATTCCAATGTCTAGGTTAGGCACCAAGTACATCTTATAAACAAAATTGCAAAAATTTCGTGAAATCAAATTTTTTTGCTACCATTTTTCATTTTTATAACTATGGACAAAAAATATATCAAAGATTATAAGAATATGTTAATGATTTTTAAAAAAATGAAAAAAATAGAGAAGAACTACAAGATTCACTATTGTTCCTCAAATGAATAGTCCGTTT
Organism: Akebia trifoliata; assembly: GCF_017979445.1. Taxonomy (NCBI): domain Eukaryota; kingdom Viridiplantae; phylum Streptophyta; class Magnoliopsida; order Ranunculales; family Lardizabalaceae; genus Akebia; species Akebia trifoliata. The sequence goes on along the minus strand of NW_028237176.1, from coordinate 62,525 downwards.
GGTGAACTCTAATGAATTTTTTAATAGATTTTGGTATAAAAAGAACAAATCTATCAGTATTTTGACGGTGATTTACAAGATTATTTTTAAGGGTTTATTTGAGAAATTTTTGGTGAGGGTATTTCTATTAAAAAAACATAAGTTACCATAGCAAAAAGTCCGATTTTGAGTATTAAAAAAAAAAAAGCATTTTTTAGTCATTGTCATAAATCTATGCAATTTTTATACTAAATGTCCTATTTTCTTTATTTTTAATTGTGATATAATAAGTAAAAATTGGGGTCCCAATAACAGCTCTCTTAAGAAAGTTTACTAAATTGACGAGCTACTATTAACAAATAAAAAGTTTACTAAAGAAGAAAGTTTGCCTTTAATATTTTCGGGGATTGATGGCTCACGAAACCCGATATAATTTGCCAAAACAGCACAGCGTTTGTACAAATTTGCTGGACACAAATTGTCCAACAAAGAACTAAGATGGAAATATAAACCACATAAATTCATCGTGTATGAGATCCCTAGAACACCACTATATTTCTACTCGTATCACAGACGTTGTTGGGCATTCCATGTCCAACGTCATTTGATTCTGATAAAAATTTCCAAAATTGTTCACACGTTTTACGGTCCACATATTTGACAACTGTTGCTGGCCCACAACGAGGAGAACAATTGCCCTAAGTGCATGGAAAATCTGATTGGACAAACCTAGGAACAACCCATTGTATATATAAGGAGTACGTCATCTTCAGGCTAACAACACATTTATCAAAAATACATACCTGCACGGCACACCGTACACCTCACCCTGTTAATATTTAGGGATCCACTCACCTTTGCTGCGTTTCTTCTAAGTAAAAAAAAAAAAAATCTCAGCTCTCTAAACAAGATCAAAAACTGGTTCGGTGTAGTCCTTGAACACAATCGATTCTAGTACCATACGGTATTCTAATTTGTCCCCAATTTATCCTTCTTAAATTAAATTTTTAGTTGTTTATTTGATTTTTGATTTTTGATTTTTGATTTTTTATCTTGTGTGTGTGTATATTTGATCTATGTTATAGGTGAGACGATCGGCGGAGAAAATTTTATCGAGATTTTATTTTCAATTTGAGGTCATTTATCACAAATCCTAATTTGTTGTCTCAGGTGAAACCTCAAAGATCAAATCTTTCTTTCATTTTTTTTATATATATATATTTTAGAGCCATGCTATGCTGACATCTGAAAACTCTTTCTACATCACTTTTTGTTAAAAAAAATCAATGATTTTTTTCGTGTTTGCATCTCTCAAATCTCAAGGAGAAGGATCTAGGGTTTTGTTCACTCAACGTTTAAATTTCCTAATGATTGTTTATTGCTATCCTGCGTTGGGGGCTTTGGTTGCTCTTTTCCTGGGCCCATTACATGTTTAAATCTGGAATTGGGATGGATGAATCCGCAACGGACAACACTTGCGCACGTTAGAGATTGTAAATCAGATGTCATCAACCTAAGGAGGATGTTTTCCTTTAGATCTTACCTACGTCCCACCCTTTGTGGTGGCCATAGTTTTTTTTTTAAAAAAAATAGATAAAAAAATTGCGTTTAAAAAGCTTGTAGTATCTCTTCTCTCTAGACCCGTCTTGCATATGTGACAATTAAAAATTGCAAAATTTTCCTATGTAAGGAGAAACATATCTTTCCTTTTTCTTTTTTTTTTTTTTTTTCCGTTCAACTAGGAAAAAATTAACCACTTATTATTATTATTATGGTGGACCTATTTCTTTGTGTCTCAAAGAAAAAGGGCATGGAAGTACAGATCTTTTTCCTTATGTATCGCAAAGAAAAAGATCCATGGTTTTGACCCTTGCCACGTCAACGGTGTACATATAGCGTATGATTTACTGCGTACATTTATCATGATTCTAGTGACTATGCTAGTAGTGGGTTCCATATAAAGACATTACTCCTCAATATAATAAAACACAAATGAATTGATACAGTTGTGAGACATAAATTTTTATGTGGGACTCACTTCAATGTAACTCTTTTTAATTTATTTTATTATTTTTTTCATCTTTTATCCTTTTAATCTCAAAATTCTTTATTAATACCCTCCCAACTTTTTTTTTTCATTTTTATGCCCTCAATCCTCCCATCTAGTTATTATTTTCTAAGACCCATTTTATTTCTTTTATAATTCATCCTTATACCTTTATTACTATATTTCTTTTTTTTTACCAATTTATCCGACTTTATTATTTTCATTTTATTTGTTTAAATTTTTTTAGTAATACCTCGAACCCACTAATTTTATGTTGTTTTCGAGTCATGTTCGCATGTCGTGTTAAAATTGCCATCACCATCTCAAACTTTATTTTTCCTACTTTTACCCCCTTAATCCAAGAGTGGATCCCCATGCACGGGTGAACTCTAGTCTAAGGACTAAGGAGTGCAATAAATCCAAAAGAAACATTTGAAATATAATAGATTAAGTCGTGTTGCTGTAATGCTTAGAGGACACATTCTGTATGTCCATAGTATTCAAAGGTTGCTCGAGACATTAAGAGTAATAGGGGATCATCCAATGATTTGGATCTTATAGAGTACGTCCCCCACAAGATAAGAGCTTCGATTCCATTCGAAGGTTCCTTGAGATACCAACAAGTAAAAATGATTATCCAATGATTTGAATATTTGAGTATGTCCTCTTCAAGATGATAGCTTCAATTTTCTAAAAGGTTTTGAATTTGGTAGGCACGCACAGCAGTTCAAAACCAGTTTGGGCACGTGATATTAAACAGTTTCCATAAGGCGCATGTTAGTAAACTCATTTTAATGTTTAGTGGCGATAAGTAATTATTGATGGATGAAAATAACCTTTATATATTGAGAAAATTACTATTAGTTTGGCAATTATTTTATTGTATAATAATTTTCTGATGCCCCCTCTAACACACGCCACTCTACGCCTTCATCAAAGATCTGTAGATCATTTGTCTCGGAAATTAGAGTAGGATTGGTTTCTTTCTTCTCTTATGAATATGAAATGACAATAATGAAAAAGGAAATCTTTTTCTCCCCTAATGTATTTTCTTCTTCCATGATGGTGTGTTTGGATTATGTAACCTCATGTGTGAAGCTCATTCCTACCATGTTCTGATATAAAGACACATGTTCTATCGAATTTACTGAGTCCAACCTAAAAAATAGCATAATTTCCAGTAAAGTCGTAGGATCATCATAAAGAAAAGTCAGGTAGCCAAGAAACCGAGTGAATCGTCAAACTCAGTGTACAATCATGTTAGCTTTAAAGCCAAACCACGCCAAATAAGAGTAGTAATACGACTGGGAGGTCAGTTAGCCGCATTAATTGGAATAAGACTTCAGGTTAGAAGGTTCATTAATTCAAGCAAATAAATGCCAAAGCATAATAAGATGAAGAATTTATGATGACTAGAGCCTTCCCATCGTCCAAAATCATCATGTTTAATGTGATATCAACAAATACTTATCACAAAAGTGATGGAGGTGTTATTCATTAACTCACCTACTTCCAAATGGTGAAATCAAGTCAACTTAGCAATTAATGTGTTAAGACAATATAAATCAAACTCGAGTATTACATTAATGAGGCGTAGGCATGAAATTCGAAGGTAAAAACAACAATTAAGGGCCACCTCACATCCCATTTGGCAAAACATGTTGACCATCCATGTGGTGACACCTGTCTCGAAATCCAAAACTATAAAATCACTTCTCCAAGATTGAGAACGAGTTCAAAAAATCATTTTTTTTCAATTCTCAAAAAAAGGAAATTGTTCGACAATCAAATATTCATCATCTTCCCCACTGAAAGTCTTTTCTTTTCCATTAACTTTTAGTATCCTTCACTGACTTAATCTTCAAAAAGTCCTTAGCATGCATCACACCAGGGGCATGTCTTTCTTCCTTCAGCTTTTTGAAAAATTAGAGGTCTACCTCGTTAGTACAAATAAAAGGGAAAGGTCAAGAGATCAGAGATCAACAGAGAAAAGTTAAGGAGTTGTGGATCAACTTATTGGCTTGAAGATTTTACACATCTCGAGGAGTAAGATCATAAAAGGCCTCCACATCATGAATATCATAAATTATTGTTATTTAGTTTAATTCAAATTCTAATATGGTTTCAGAGCTATAACCAACTCCAATTCTAGATTAGGATAGCCTTACTATTCCAATGGCTTTCACTACTCATTTAATTCTCACTTACTTCTTGCTCCAGTAGTCTTTTATCATTTATTATTTCCCCGAGAGATTATCAAGCAACATGATTCAATCAAATGTTCTCTAAAGAGATCATGATGGACTTGATCTAATGGGCTTTTAGTTTTGTAAGATTCCCATATGAATGAAATGTTAGAGTGATGAATTTCATGTATAGGTGGCAATCACCATCATTGTGACGAACATTTTATAATGACATCAACCATTCAATCTATGTGATCAAGGACTAACTGATATTAGTTGTAACCAATGACAAGTTCTCCATTCGAATGAATGTGTGATTGCGAGAGGATATTTAGTATTGGTTCTGATGTATTGTAATTAGATGTATTGTCGTAGTATAGGATTGGAATTAGTTAGTTAGGATGGTTATGTGATTGCCTATACTTATCCTTTACTTTTTTTGGGACTTAATGTACCCTCCCCGAGAGCATGCAATTCTAGTTATTTAGTACAATTCAAATCTTAGCAGAATTACTAGGTAATTAAATTTTGGTTAGTGTCAACTAATTTAGTTGGTAAAGTCTTTAGGAACCTGGTTGGCCCTTCCAAATTTGGGGTGTGATTATGCCAACACTAATGCACCGGATCCCATAAGAATTCCACAATTAAACATACTTATGTGAGGGTAACACTAGGATGGATGATCTCCTGGGAATTCATGGTGTTACCCCTCCCCCTATTGTCATCATTTACCCTTATACCTTCCTACAAAGTCTAGGAGTGATGATAGCATGGGCCTAATTTCAATTTTGACAATCATTGAGTTACTGATCTCCTTAAATCAACCAAAAATAAACTATGACTTGGATTCCATATGAAAGTTATTTAATTAAAATTTGAGATATGATTGGATGAACGTAACTCTGTTAAGACACTCTTTTTGATAGTTGGAAAATATAATGAGTGTTTTTTAAAAAGGTGAATGGATATTAATGTTCTTTTAATTTTTAACATGGAACTTTTTCTGATAGACAAATACACATTGTATTTAAACTCTTCAAAGTGATCAACAAGAAAGGTACAATGACAACATCAGGACTTATCTACAGGCTAATATTGTGTAAATGTCTTGTATTCTATTGGTGGTATGCTGAGTTGCAAGGGGCAATGCCCCCGGTTGTGTAATACTTTTTGGGGAGGTAAGTGTGTTTTAGCAATTCCCAGTTTTATAAATAGAGGTCTCTAGGGATGTAAAACCAAGAAAAGTAAATAGTTAATGTTCTTGATATGATCCGTGGATGTAGGCATACTGCGAATTGCATAAATTCTTGTGTTGTGTTGCGATTTATGTTCTCTTTGCTGCTTCTTTGTTTCACAACTAATTACAAACCCGCTCCTACTTCCCAATGAAGTCCTCCACAAAAACACCTCTAAATTCCATAAAAAATCCATAGACATCACCATAACCGCACTAATGCAGCTCTCCTTCTCCTCAAAAAAAGGTCTCAATATCTTGGGAAAACAACTGGTACCAAATAGCTCAAAGAAATACCCCCACACCTTGTTCATAAACGACAATGAAGAAGAAGATGCCTCACTGACTCCCCGTCCTTTCTACACATGAAGTTTCTCAGGTGGGGTCCATCATGCATATTTGAGTAACATCATGCATTTGTGAATGTAAGATTGCTTGGTGCATTGATCTTACCTTCAAAATAGGACTCGGTATAAGGAATCATTTAGTTCTCCAAGTTCATTTAAAATGGTACTTTTACCAAGGAATGTGAATTATATCCACCTCAATCAACCTTATTTTCAATCTACCTCTTACTTTTTTAGAGTCTTCAACTTACACCAAAAGCACCAATCTATAAAAGAAAAAAAAAAACTCACTTTTTTAGGGCCTTTATCTTGCACCAAAGGACTCCTAATTGACTATGTCTATTATTTTTGGGTTCAACTCTTGGGTTGAAAAAGGGCACATGCAAAACATGTTACTACAAACAGATGCATTGTGAAAGGATTTAAAATAAGTCAAGCGAAGATAGAGTACAGTGGGTGCAACTTTATTAAGAGACGTGCGTAGCAATATTTTGTTTCAAAAAGTGAGACGCATATGAGGCTTTTAGCCTCTGATAGGTGAAGTTTTTATTTTGAGGTAGACAATGGGTAATCCACATTTTTTTTTATAGAAAAGCCTTAAAAAAAGTGTAAAATCCAGATAAATACATAAGAACTTAGGACTTTTCTTCTTTTCTATTTTATTTATTTAATTTTATTTACAATTTTGCATACAAACCAATTATCTTGATGTAGTATATTTAGAATACTAGCTAAGTACAATGTGATGCCCATGAAGTTAAATATTCTTGCTCGTGTACCTTTTTACGATTTATTAACCCATATTCAATAAGCAAGGTATATTTTTAGCAAGTATAATGATGTTGAAACTGGTAATATGAGTTGATGGCTTATTTGAGAGCTTGATTATTTTAATGTTGTGAATTATTTTCCAAATCACATTGAGATCAAGTTTTTAGGTAAGTATTATGGCATTCATTTTTTTCACTTCACTACTATAAACATGTGTAAATTGGGAACACCTATAGTGTATGATACATAAGCCATGTAAGTTAGATTTACTATGATACGTGAGAGAGAAAACAAAATGATGTAAGACATCTTTATAGGGCTGTTTTCAGGATATAAGATGAATTCGAGAGGTATTTTAAGAAGAAAACATGTTTTTTTTTATTATATATATTTATACTGTCAGCTCTTCATGTACCTGCAGAGTTGAGGCTTGAGCCTTGTCTGTACCCCAAGCAAGGCTTAAGCTTTAACATGAGGCATACGCCTATTATAAATAAATCAATCTCGAGCCTATTGGACAAAAACTTGTGCCTCACTCGTCTTAAGGTGGGAGAGATTAAGATGTGTGACACGACTACAAAATTGGAGTAGCTTGAAAAAATATTTAAAGAAAATTTCTGTCAGGAGATACTAATAAATACTGTAATTTATGGCATAGAATGTATGGTATCTTAGTATAGACTGACTTAGAAGTTAGTGCATCTTTGGGAATTTAGAAATAAGTCCAATTGGTGATAAGATTCAAGGAGAGTTGGTTAAGAATATATGCTAGTCTGCAATGAAGCTATTGATAGCATCTCCGAGAAATACACCGATGCAGGTCAAAGATTCTAAAAAGGGGAAGAAAGGAAGGCTAGAGAGAAAAAAGATAAGGATGAGGTGGCAAGACACACGGTTTTAATTTTCGCATCATCTTAGAATGTTTCGGTCAAGCCCGGAATGTTAAACCCCAAAACATTCAATGTATTGGATTGTTTTGTAATGGTTCAGAATGGCTTGGTTGAGCCCCCGAATATTTGAGTCAAGGCCTGGATGATAATGATGATGACAATCCGTATGATATTTTGAACAGATTTTTCTAACGAATTTGCTGAACATCTATATGCATTTTTCTGGATGAATTGATTCAGAGTTTCAATTTTATTTTTTTATGTATGGATCACCAGAAATCAAAATTCTAAGTTATTATGTAGATGCCTTTATTTATGACTTTGCTCGATTGAAAATAACAAGAACTGCATTGGTGCAGCTCACCAGCGTAATCAATGGCCAATGAAAAAAATGGTAGTCCCATGGCTGATTCTAAAAAAAGCGGTCTAGTTCTTAGGCCAGTGTCGCCCGGTGAATCAGGTCAAGGCTTGCCTTATGCTCCTATAGATTGGCCTAAACGTGGTGACATATGGAGATGGAAGGTTGGAAAGAGAATAACTAAGTCTGGCTTCATGGCTGATCGGAACCTGTATCTTCCAAGCAGTCTTAAAAAGTCTTTCCATGGGATACGGCTCGCAAGCCTTCCGGCAGTTAAACAATTTATCAGTAAGCAATTCCCTGATGCTGACCTTGAGGCCTTCCTTAGCTCTTTCAGTTGGAAGATCCCTTCAAAGGAATGGCGCGAGGATAAAGGTCTGTTTTCAATTTAGCTCTATTATTTTCTGTTTATATAGAAATGCTATCTATTTAATTTTTTAAGATTCAGTATCAGCTTCAGTTGCCAGTTTTAGTTTTTTTAGTTATTTATGTTTTTATTTGAAACCCATAAGGGATTTACTTATCTATGAATCTATATACCGTTCCAATCAATCTTTTGGGTCCCTACTTCACCTCGATGGTTATGCCAAAATGCCCTTCAAAATCAAAGCCTATAAGCGATGGATACACTCCTGTAACCAAGCCATATTTTTCTGCCTTTTTTTTTTTAGGCTGAGCTAGCTATTTTATTTTTTTTAGTATATTCAAGGGGTTTGAATCTAAGCCCTAGAGAACATCATCCCAAGGTCTTACCACTTAGCCAAGTGGTCCTTTAAACCAGATTTTTTCACTTGAACAAAATTTCTTTCTAAAAGAAATGGAATGTTTAATTTCACAAAAAAAAAAACAAAATTGTGTTTTTTTCACGAGGCACAACTAGCAATATCAATTTATACCAAAACAACCTTATTCGGAAGTTAAAAAGAATCACAATAAATACAAAAAAGTGCTAGATTATAGCACATTAAAAGCATACATGGACATACGTTTTTGCAAATTTGTCCATCTCTGATATACAAGTTTGTTCACTAAAACGATACCATTATTAGAAAGCCTTCTTTGTTGAAATTTTCAGACGACATCAATCGCTAAATATTTTATCCAAATATAAGTTATCTCGTGGGTACATGGACATAAATGTGGCACATTTTGTTTCATTTCGACATAATTATTTGGTGACACTGTTGGTTATATAGATCGGGCTGCTAGCTCCAGCATAATACCTATGGAAGAGAAGGCCGAACACCATGTGTCAGAATCAGATACTGGATTCATGGCTTGTAAGGTTGGAAATGATATGTGCAGTCTTGAGCAAGTAGCAATGATCGACTCTATACCGTCTAAGGATTGTGACATCTGCTCCATTGAACGTAATTTCTGTCACAATTGTTGCTGTATTCTATGTTTCAAGACTGTTGATTGGGTCTATGGAAGCTATAGTTTTGTAAGATGTGAAACAAAACTGAGTGAGAATTACGTATGTGGGAATGTAGCTCATATTGACTGTGCTCTACGTTCTTACATGGCTGGTACAGTACGAGGAAGTATTATTAAGTTAGATGTTGAATACCACTGCAGACGTTGTAACCACCGCACAGATCTCATGTCACATGTTACAAAACTAGTAAAGACATGTGAATCTGTGGACGCTCGAGATGACATTGAGAAGATTTTAAATGTGGGTTGTCGCCTTTTGCATGGCTCACAACAAGAAAGTGCAAAGAAGTTGCAGACTCGCATCGAGTTAGCTCTGACAAAGGTAAAGTAACACTAAGATAATTGTACAAAGGTTGATCATTTTTTCCCCCAATTTGGCTAATCGACTAGTTTCTTGACTATCTGATATGTACATCAGCTTAGGAGCGGAGTTTGTCTCGAGGACGTTTGGAAGGAAGAAGATAACATCCCGGTGGTTTCTTCAGGTTAGTTTGCTTCTGAACTCCGTTCCTTGGTTCACCAAGGGGTACCTAAGGTTTCACATTAAGATGCATTAGATACACCTTGGAAACAAGCATTTGAGGGTATTTTTGGTAGAAAAGAAAATTTTGACTGCATTTTTGGTAGGAAAAACTAGTTTTGAGGTGTATTAATGCATCTTAACACGTGCCCTTAGGGCACGTGTTAAGAAAATGAAATCCAGCCTTTGTTGGATTTTTAGTTGAGGGTGGATTTCAGTTTTCCATATAAAATATCCAATCAAACATTGAAAAATACTATTTTCCAAGAAAAATGAAAATCCTACAAACAGTTGCGGTCATTTATGCAGAAAGCATTATTATTTGGTGCATTACAGATATATGCAATCTGGGGCCACAAGATGTAGTTTGCATCTATAATTTTTACAGTAAATCTTCTTCAAACAATTTTTTTTTTTTTTTTGGTGCTAAATTATTCTTTTTTCCTATTATTAAAAGCATAAAATTTGTAACATCTTAAGCAGTTCTATTTTTGGGGGTGGGTTTGGATTTCAATAGTTCCTACTAAATTTTCAGACTGGAAAATCTGTTACCTATCAAAAAATTAATCACTTTATTAATCATTTTCAGTTGGTAAATGAAAATGATGATGAAGATGAGAGCACAGTTGACGAGGTGTCAGACATGGCGGTTGACGAGATGAGGCCTAGGTTTGATTTGCAACCAAAAACCGTTTTAGGGGATGAGCAAAAGCCACAAGAAACAGTGGAAGCAGAAGATGGATGGTCTAGGGGAAACAGGGGTAAAAGATCCTAAGTTGAAGTGTTCATCATGACTGTGTTCCCCTTTCACAAAGGATGTTGGGGATTTGTGTTTGTTTTTGTTTAACTGAGCCAGTTTGCCAAGGTTGGATTTGTGAGACATTTTAAAATTGCTCCTGCTTTGTTCATGGATTTTTATTTTTTTTTTGTTAATCTAAGCAGTTAACCAGTGTGATCTTATGGTTCCATATTTGACTTTGTTACAGTAAAAGCATTTTCGTCATCAGTAAATTAAAAAAGTGGTGAGCTTACAGTATAAAATTTTTGGAATTTCAATTTTGTTCTTCGTTTATATATATATAGGGTAGCGTTCAATGGCTAACTTTTTGGCAAAACATTTTTCAAAACATGAGTTAGAAGTTTTGGAATGGGCTGATTTTTGGTGAGGATGATCTCCTCGCATCCTCACCAAAAATCAGCCCATTCCAAAACTTCTAACTCATGTTTTGAAAAATGTTTTGCCAAAAAGTTTGCCATTGAACGTGACCCATATATATATGGGTCGGGTTCGTGTACACTTACTTCTACTCACATCTCCACAACTCATCTGAAGCATCGGATTTAACGCACATCTACGGACGAGATGAGTTACGAACTTACAAAATTTTCTTATCAAAATTAATTTCACCTCCCCGTAATTAAATCCTCAGCTCTCAACTTCGTCTTCTTCGTTTCTTTACTGGAGGAGAGAGACTTCAACAGAGACGAAGAAGAGAGCAGAAATGTAGATTTTTCAGACAGATCATACCTTATGATTTTCCTCTTCACCTATGCCACTCAATTAATCAAATCCCCATGAAACCTATATAATACGACAGACTTTCTTCTCAATCAAACTTAAGAAACCGAAGCCGAAGTCGAAGCAGAAGCTCTAGTTTGAAATGGAAAGCAAGAAACCAAAACTGAGAAGAAACAGGAGTGAAGAAATAGAGAAATGTTGTACTCAGTGCATTTTCTCTAGAAAGGGACCTTTGGAGGGCATTTGTGTTGCTGCTTATTGTCACAAAAACCTCAAAAAAGACCAAATTAAAGACACAGACATCTCTTCTACTGTTGGTAAAAATTTCTCCATTTATCTCCCTTATATAATTTTCTTTCTTTCTTTCTTGAAGCTTTGTACTCTCTGTTTTGTTTTGTTTCTTCTCTTTGGGTGTTGTGTGTACATGACATGTGTTCCTCATCGTAGAGATCATCCTCACCAAAAATCAGCCATTTCAAAACCTCTAACCCATATTTTGAAAAATGTTTTGCCAAAATGTTTGTTGCTGAACATTTCCCATATCAAAATTGATATGTTTGGGGGTCCAACTCAAAATCAATTCGCAACGAGTGGAGAGGCCTAAAGTTTTTAAGGAGTGAGAGACAAGGCAATTTGTGTATTCGATGTGGGGTAAACTCAACATGCCCCCACGCGTGTTGGTTGGACTGGGCCAAAGCATGTGGAGATATAAACTAGATGACTTGGTGGAAAGAAAGGCCCGCCCTAATATCATGATGAGTTTGAGGGTCTAATTCAAAGCCAATTTACAATGATTGGAAAGGCCCAAGAGCTTATAAGGAGAGAGATAAGACAATTTGTGTCCAATGTGGGACTAATTCCCATTAGAAATATATAATTCATATTCATCATTCACAGGAAAAAAATCATTGAAAATGATTGCAATCTTTGTTGTAACCTAAGTTTGTAAAGAAGATGAAAAAATAAAAAGATAGTTCGGGCATTTAAAAAATATTATAATTTGAGATGATGAGAAAAAGGTTAGTTTGGGTATTTCAAAAATATTATAATGTGAGATGAGGTTGATGACCATTAAGAAAGAGAACTACTATTGGCATCCCAACCTTTTCTTATTACACCCCAATCTGTTAACTTATCTCACATCCCAATTAAAGATCAAAACACACTATTCAAACATTACAAAAGTTTGGCTCAAATTGTTATCTCAACATTGCAAATAATGCCCACTCAAACAATTTTACTAGTTGTTTACAATTATAATTAGGCTCATATAAAATCTTAAACCCAAGAAATAATAATTAGGCAAAAATAAAATGAGAGTTTTTATTGGCACCCTAACTTTTTTACTTATTTTCAATTATTCACTTATTTCTTAGACATTTAACATAAAATTTCCAAAAGTTAATGACAAAGACAAAAATAACTCAAAATAGGGCTACTTTCTATAGTATTTGATGTTGTTGGACAAAAATACCCTCACCTATAATTTCTCTAATAAACCCTTGAAAAATTATCTTTTAAATTGTAACTTTTATTTTAATACTAAAAATAGGGATATTTGCTATGGTATCTAATGTTTTTGGACAAAAATATCCTCACTTATAATTTCTTTATAAACCATTGGAAAATAATCTTCTAAATTGTGACTTCCTCCTGTTGAGAGAGAGAGAGAGAGAGAGAGAGAGAGAGAGAGAGAAGGAGATACTCTACAAATAGGTTCTAGATTCGGGGAACCGTAGCGAACCATGTAGATCTACCACTACATAAAAAATTGGACAATTTGATAAGAAAATTCGACAAGCCAAGGACAATGGATTTTAGTAATCGAATTTGAATGACCCATGACCGTTGAAATTTTGTATGTTCCTCGATTCGACAGCTTAGAACCGTCAAATTTCTCCCATCCTTTATTAATTTGATGGTTTTGGTCTGTTGACAACATATTTGACAATGAAAGATTTGATGTCTTGGTTTATCGAATATGGCATTTTCAATGTTAAGTACAGACTCTCATGTTTGATTTTCAGTCTATTGAAGATTTCCGCCAAAAGCAATTAATTTGACGGTTTTTAAATATAGTTAGATCCAATATATTGTAATGAAGAATTACCTTTAATATATAAAAAAATAACACATTTTGAAACTTCTAACCCTAATTTACAAAACACCTTGGATAAAACATTGGATCTAGATCACGATCCTGCCCCTAGAAACAATGTAACACTCCTCTTATGAAAAACTCGACTTCATTTTAATGTTCTTGGGAAAAAAAAAAATAGCAACTAGAACCTCTGAGGATAATTGAGTTACTTGGCACTACTACAAAAATGATTTTAGATGACACTTGCAAAAAAGCAATTGATGAAGATTTTTTTAAAAATAGTCATCAAATGTCCAAATTTTTTTAAGGAAAACCTTATACTACAATTGTTTCCAAAACCGTCATCTAAAATCTAAACCTTTAATGATGGTTGTTAGAAAAACTATCAATGTAGACTATAGGCCAATGGTTGCTCATATTGATTCCTATTATGGTTCTAGACCAACCTCCTTCTTCGAAAAAGAATTGGATTTTGTCTCTACCCACCGCTTCGGGAACAAACTACAAATAGAGAACTAAAACTAAGGAACTCTTAAACAGCTAACCACTTGAGAGGTGTTCTCAATACGTACATTAACAGGTCCTTAAGTCTTTATTCCTATTAGGAGGGGGAAAGAGAATATCAAAAACAAGGGAGATAGTTAATCGCCCCCCTAAGCCCCCACTACAACATTTTTGATCTATAGCGACTGTTTATCACAGCGGATAAAGTTATCCGCCTCTATAGATAAAGTTATCTGGGCACTCGGAGGGTGAAGGCTAATACAAAGAACCACACTAATGCCATTACGTTCGAGCCTCTCCCCTGAGAGTCCCTTCACAACAGGTGCCCATTCTTCCAATGGTATTATAAATCGTATTTCTATCCCTTCATTCCCTCTTTTGGTCTATCTACATTCCAGGAAATTCATACGCTCCATGGACGGAGCAAAAAGTGGAGTGTTGGTCAAAGTAAGCCGCCCTATTCTATTACCAAACAAATGACATTTTTTGCACCAACTATCATTTTATGTTCAAAATATTAGATGGCATTTCAACAAGAAAACGTCATCTAATGTATCCAAATTTGACGCCAAATATATAATTCAAATAATTAGTATAAATACAATGACAGTTTTTAATAAAACCGTTATTGAATATAATAAAAATAAGATGACAGTTTACTGAAACCATCACCAAATGTTGCACAAATAAATAAAATGACAGTATAATACAAAATCGTCATCTAATGTGTAAATGTGTAATAAATATGGCACGACACAATTTGACGCGAATAGTTAGAACAAATAGGATGACAAGTTTTTACAGCCGTCATCTAAGTAGAGAGTTCCTATAAAATAAAAAAAACACACACATTGTTTACGAAGTAATTAAGAAAAGTTTCCTGACGCATCACACTGCAGTATGCAAAACAAGAAATGTTGTAGTGTTGTAAAGGAAAGAAAGTCTAGGCACTTTGGGAAAAAGCGTTAAGAAATTTTTATTATATTATATTAAATCTTTTAAACGTAAAATTGAGAGTTCTGAATCCATTCATTGTCAACACGTTAGATCAAGCTCAAACAATAAACATATATCATTAGATGACAGATTTTATGTAAATGTATCATCTTTATCATAAAGATGATTTTAAGGATTTGATGGCAGTTTTTAAAAAACTATCATTAGAAGGTGACAATTTCTTTAAAAAAAATGTCATTGTCTATACAAGGGATGGCAATTTCATTCTCTAATGTGCTCGATGAAGACAACGTAAATCCACGAAGGATTAATCTCCCCATTAATGATAGTATATAAGAACATACGAAGAATCTGAATCACAATTCGATCAGAAGTATACTTTCCTTTAACTAGCAGAGTTAAGAGCTTCTACAATAGCTTGCAATTCTATGGTGATGATATCATTGGAGGAAGCACCTCATCTAACCTCAAAACGTAAAACGGCCTAGTAAAGGCAAAACCAACACTCCCAAAGATAGTGAGCCATGTATATTTATTTTGACACGTGGAAATTATAATTGTCGGTGATGAGAAAACCCTTGACTACAGTCTTTAGTAAAAGATGAACATATTATGACCGAAACACCCTCATCTTCAACTTTGTGAGAAAAACCCATAATTTTCTTTTAACCAAAATTTATGTTGATTTCTCTCATATCATTATGATCTTCATTATCATTATCATCACCGTCATTTGTAAAAGAAAGTCAGCTGCATGTGTTTTAGCATGGCAATGGATTTGCCATGTCTTGTCGAAACTAGGATAGTTAGATAATTTACCCAACCCATGGCCAACCAGTTTAATAATTATGTTAATAATTTCCACTTATATTAATGAGAGGTGTAATTATAACTTGCTTGATAGTAATTTATTGTTGAAAATAGAACTTGATTAAGATTGGAAAAGATTTAGTCTATACTAACTTAGTAAAATTTCAAATCTTACTAACAGTTGTGAGCTCACATCTTGGCAACCAGATCTAATGCCATAGGCATGTAGATGACGAAATTCTAAGAAATTTGAAAAAAATTAATAATTCAAAATATCAATATTTTTCACCGTTGAATTTTAATTTTAAGTTTTAGGAGTTTGGGTAACCCTCGACTTTCAACACCTTGAATCAAACTCAAAATGTATATATCTAGAGGACGGCGTTCAGAGTTCCTAAAGAGAGCCAACCATTTTTTACAATGTATGGGTTAAAAGTTTCGGAATAGGTTAATTTTTTGTAAAGATGATTTCTATGATGTAGAGATCATCCTCATCAAAAATCAGTCCATTCTGAAATTTCTAACCCCATCAAAAGTGGTTTAAAAAATCGAACGGTCCATAATTCTTCAACTTATAAACTAAGGTTACAGGTTTTGGAATGAGATTATCCTTACCAAAAATTAGCGCATTTCAAAATTTCTAATCCCTATTTTGAAAAATGTATGACTCTCTTTAGGGCCTCCAAACACTTCCCATATATATAGATAATCCAAGTTTTTCCGCGAAATGTAGAAGGCTGTTGCATTGGATTGCAAATGTGGTAATCCATGTGGGTCCAAAGTCCCTTAATAAGATTTGAGATCTTACTAAATTAATAAGGAAAGAATTTTTTCCCAGAAAATATGTTGATAATTTCGACAACCCGATATCTTAAATTCCTCTTTTAAGAATGAATAAATTCTAAACTGACCCAAAAAAAACTCGAATACACTCAACTATGTGGAACGTGGACAAACCATAGATTTTTCCTTGTATCTCGAGGAAAAAATCTGTAGCTGTATGCACATTCCACGTCATATTTTAAGAACGAATAAATACTAAACAGACAAAAAAAAAAACTCAAATGCACTCAACTAACAAACCATAGATTTTTCCCTGTGTATCTCGAGGAAACAAATCTATGGTTTTGTGCACATTCCACGTCAGTTGAGTGCATTAGAGAATGATTTTTTAGTTAGTTTAGCAGGGCTCATTAAGAATCCTACGAGTCAACGAAATCTCGTCCAATAACTCGGAAGAATGTAGTTGAGTATCCGGAGGAAAAAAACCTGCCGTTCTTACAAATGCCACGTCAGTGACTATTTTGATTTGGTAAGTCAGAGTTGAGTTAGAAAATTATTACACAACTCGGAAAGACCGAGTTTTAAAGCGATTCTGAATTTTAAATGTTCAATTACCATTACAACATTAGGAGCTCTTTCTTAGTTAGAGTTCAACTGCAATTCCATTTCAACTTCAAGTCTGTAACGAACACTCATCATCTAATTCCACAAGGATTAATCATAATTTCTCTCTATATATTTATGAGATCACAGTACTTTCTCTCTAATTAGAATCCTTTCTTCATCCATCGTAGAGTCAATCCTTTGTTGTTGCTGTTTTTTTGTTTCCCCATGGATTTCTTGGTATTTGATTTCTTAGGCAATCCCAATCCCTCAAATCACCAAAAATCCCCTACCGATAAATCTTTAGGCGGTACAACATCAAGATTCAGCGGCATGATGGAGACATTTACATCAAAATCTCGGTCAGTCTTCCAGAACTTTTGTCGCAATCTCGAGGAATTTGTGGAGGAGATGCCAGATGGATTAACGGTCACACAAGGAGCGATCGAGTCGATTGGGAAAGCTGTCGACGACGTAGGAAATTTTCTGTGGGGAGGAACGACCCGTGATAGTTCTCATGGTGATGGCGATGCTGTTGTCACCACGGAGCGAAAAAGTGGGTTTGAAATACAGGTTCTTGCAATTCAATTTGATCTCAATACATACTGTAAGGAACCTGAGGATTTAAAAGATTTTAATTATTGGAAATTAGGGTTTGTGTTGGGAGAGAAGAGTGAGGAGATTTGGAATCTATGCAAGGAGGATGGGTTCATGGAGGGGGTTTATACAAAGCTTGTTCCATGTTCTGTGGATCATGAAACATTCTGGATTCGATATTTTTATCAGATTCACAAGCTTAAGCTTGTTGACGATGCTAGAGTAAATCTTATTTCGAGAATGGCTTCAGATTTAGAGGAGAAAGAAGTGATTTGGGACAACGATAACGAAGAAGAAACTGATGATGTATTGCTGTTGAAGGGTGACAAATCACATCAAGGGCTTGTTAAAGAATCCATCGAAGACGACGATGAAGACTTTGACTTCTTGATGGTTTCAAGCCAACCATCGATGATGCTTGAAGAAGGCCTTGATGAGAAGAAAGTGAAGATTGGTGGAAACCCAAACAGAGCTAATTTGGGTACGTGGGTGAGAATGCTGCGGTTGAAGAAGAAGAATAACTGAGTTGTGATATTGAATGAAGTCAATTAGGAGTCTGTCAATCTGTAGTCTTTGGCTGTTAATGGTAGAAATAATTATTTGGGTTGTTCCTCATTTTTTGTTATTTTAAAGTTGTTTCTGTCGACTTTCTTCAGCTAATCCTATTTGCTGCCTTTTCTGGTAATGTTTGGCATTGTGATTCATGTAAAATACTTCCATTCTTGTGCCTGCCATAATTAAGCTCCAAAAATCCCACTTCTGATGTTTAAAATTTTGAGTCTGACTAGCCTTACTAACTTATTGAGGAAAACAGACCTTATTAAGGCTCATTCACCGTTAACCAGATCTTGAGATTTGTAAAATTAGATATTGAAAAGTCAATATGGGATTTCACATGAGTACTGATAATCTAACTTAGCCACATGACAACTCAATTGACTTACCTGATGTGATAGGCTCGGGAATCGTAGATGTGCTCTTCTCATGATGCAAAACTACAATTCCTCATAAAAAAAAGGTATAGTTTTGTATCTCGAGGAGATCACATTTACGATTTTCGAGCCTGTCACATCAAATAAGTTGATTGAATATGCCACGTGCCTAAGTTAGATTGTCACAACTCATTTCACATACAATAATGATGAATGCACGTGGTTGGTATGCAACTGATATGGCATGGGCACAGAACGACAAATCTTTTTCCTATATATCTCGAAGAAAAATATATATGGTTCTATGTCCTTGTCATGTCAGCCGCACCCAAAACTGCATGCATTCATCACAACTCTTTCACATAATCCTAATTCCATGATGCCCAATGGATGATTTTTTGCTCGAATAATGATAAACGAACTCCCCCTCTAACATACTCCCTCTTTACTCTCTTGAAGTGGTATGTGCATAGAAACATAGATTTTCCGCGGGACACACAATTACACATCACCATAAATATGTACTGATGCATATTCCAAGAAAAAAAAATCTATGGTTCTATGCACATCACGTTAGGAGAGTAGACGAGGAGTTAGAAAATCACAATTCTTCTTGCTCACAACCCAATAGCCATTTGACATGTGGAACACGTGATATCAACAGCAATAGAGAGAAAACCTGCCCGCATGTCCTCTGCCCACAAATTTCAATTTTAAGATTTAAAATCTTGAATTGGGTCATTGAGCCCACTTGGATTACCACTACTTTCTAGATTATATGGAAAAACTCATATTTAAATAAATAATTTAGAAAACAAGTTTTTCAACGGTGAAAAATAAACTTTTTTTTTGTCATTATTTTAACGGTCGTAACATTTCATCCTCTACAACCTTGTAACATCGGGTCATGTTTTTTAGTGCCACAAGGTGAGCGGATCAGGAAAATTTTTGTTTTCTACCATGGAGAGAAAAGTTCTCTCTTATTGCTGATGTCATTTGCGTTACATGTCAAATGACTATTAGACTGTGAGTTAAAAAGCATTATGTCTAATGTGGGTTGTCTTGTAAATGGGGATGCCCTCGATAGATGTAGATTCTTGCGATTGGTTAATCTAAGATTCTGTAAAATCGCGAATTGATTTTTTTGTAAAAATAAAATAAAATAAAAAATAGAATTCATGATTACTTTAATGTATCAAATAAACATAATCTCGTATGACCAATAATAGGCTGGGGCACAATATAGCCCCTGCTTACTGATAAAAAAATTGAAAATTAAAATTAAAAGAAATATTAAAAAAAAAAAAAAAACTGTGTAATTTGCAAAGATATCTCTCTAGTGTAATTTCTTCCTTCCTGCAAAATTTGATACATCAATGCCTTCCTTTCTCTGAACTTTTATAGACGTATGGATAACTGTTATTCCATCAAAACCCTAGATTCTGGTTTTCTCTCTTATAAAGTTCTAATTTTTATAAGATTAAATTTATGTTTATCATGTATGAGTTGTTTGGCTTCAATTATCTTAGTTCTATTGTAGGTCTTTTAGTGAGATTTCTCCTTATTTTTTTATATTCGATTGATTTATTTTCTGCATTTGATGTATTTTGTTGCATTATATCTCCAAACAAATTTGATTTAGTTGATGCTCAAGATGTTTCCTTCTTTTATTTTTAGAAAGATATTTATTTAATATGTTGTTAGCTGTGCTTATGATTTAAGGGATCTATAATTCATCATTGTTCGTAGAATTTTAATCACATTAACACATACAATTGTTCATGTTCTAATTAGATGGACATATTAGTAATTGATTCTTCCATTTTAGAAATAGAGAATTGTTATTGTTGTTATTATCATTATTAAAGGAGTTAATATCGTTAATAGAGACACGATCTATTCAATAATTGAATTAGGTATACAATTCGAACATGATTAAATTCAATCCAAATCCGCAAATTTAATTTTATTTTCAAATCGAGGATCAAGTTAATAATTGCCACTTCTACTAATGATTCGCTGTTGAGAAGAAGTTAATTAGGATTTGAAAGGAGTCAAGTCTATCCTGACTAACTTAATAAGAATTCAAAAACACAACCATTGTGGTGTTGTGGGTTAGTAAGAGTGATTTTTTCCTCACACGCCACAATTGTTTAGCGTGTGGTGCAGAAAGACAAAATAAATTGAGGGTAAAATTCTCTCCCCTCCCACAATGCTGTGCCCAAACTTTAATTTAATTTTAGATTAATGATTTTCTTATTCTCCCACGTGACATACTCAAAATACTCTTCTTATGTAGCATGTGTTAGAACCATAGATCTATTTTTCTCAGGATACACAACTGCACATATTTATGGTCGTGTGCAGATGGGTATTCCGAGGCATAGAATTTATGGTTCTAACACATGTCAGGAGAGTATTTTTTGAGTATGTCACATGGGGAGTCAAATTTTCATGACTCTTAATATTAAGATTTGAAATCTTTGAGTCCACCTAGATTATCATATTGACAACCTAACACAACAACATTCTAAATTTCATGATAAATCAGATTTTTTATTTTTATTTCTAAAGAAGACTTTTTTTCAAGTTTGATTCTAAGTTTTGAAAATGGACTGACACCCAAATTAAAATTATAATTCAACAATGATTTTTTTTTTTTTTTTAAATTTTGAATTTTTTCATCTACAACTATGTGGCATCTAGGGCTAGCAATAGATCGATTTGGTACAGGATTAGTACCACTCCGGTACTTATTTGAATTTTTTAATTATGTACCTAATTTGCACAAATTAATGAATATGTAAACCGAATCCGATCCGTTTCATATCATCCCTAATCCGAAATCGATTTGATCCAAATACATGCCTTATTTTCAAATGATCAATGTTCAAAAAAATATATATATAAAATATAAAATATAAAATCATATAAATTTTTTAGAAATATATTTTCCAACTATAAATATAAAAGGAAACCAAAAAGAATAAAACATTTTATCTATACGTATCTATATGAAATTAAGAATAAAAAAAAGTATTAAAATATGTTCGGGTTGGATTTTTTGAAATGGATTGGGATAAATCCAAATCAGACCCATAATTGTTTCAGATTTAAGATTTCAATCCAAATTCAAAAATCCGATTTTTCATGTTTTTCATATTGGATTAGTTCGGATCATTGCCAACCACAATGGCATTGGATCATGTTTTTGAATGTCACACGTTGAAGCAATTAGGATTTTTTTTATTTTCATTGTGGACTAGAGAGAATTTTTCTCTCTTTTATTTTGTCTTATTAGTCACATGTGGGGCTACAAGCAAATTTCGGTTTATGACCTGTTTAAATATTGGTTTGTAACTAATACCTAAAATCTCAGACTTAAGATATCACTCTTAAAACATCGGATTTTAAATCGATGTCTAAGATAATTTTTTTTGTTATATAAATGCAGATTTGGAATGGTTTTTAACTATTCCAAATCCTGAGATCTAAAACGGCTTCCAGTCATTTAAATTTATTAACAACGCTTCGATTAGAAACGGTTTGTAAACCGTTTCATATTCGCTTTGGAACGGTTATAACTGTCATATTTGTTGTAGTGATATTGTGTGATATTTAAAAAAGAATAATGATTTTTTGATACCCCCATCATAGAACCGTAAATCATTTGTCTCAGGATACATAGGATCATAAATATCTTTTCTTGTGTATCCCTAACTAAATGCTCTACGGTTCTATGATGGGGTGCATGTCAAAGGGGAGCATCAAATTATCATGACTCTTTAAAAAAACATTACAAAAAAAAAAAAAAAAGTGTTCAAGCGTATGATATGCCTTGTAAAATTGTTTGCACGTTACGTTCTTTTAAATAACTATAATATATAATATTTGAGTTGTGAGAATTTGACTACCCACGTGTCATACTCAATTGACTGTCTGATGTGACAAGTTTGAAAATTGTAGATCTGCCCTACTTGGGATATACAGTTCTCTCAAAAATATACTTTTTTTTTTTATGAGGAGATGCAACTGTGTATCAGAGCCCTACAATTCCCAAACTTGTCACTTCTCGGTAGTTGATCGAGTTTGCCACACGGAGTAGCCAGATTATCACGATTCATAATATTTTGAAAACATAGAGACACGATAATAAAAAAAAAGCTGTACAGTTGGACAAAACACTTTCGGCTTAGATTCTGAAATTTCTAATACGTAGGCTGACTCTTGTGTGTAGTTGTCATCTCTTCTACGTAAGCATGCAGGCGTCAAACGTTGGTGTGGGAAGAAATTAAAAGGGTGAATATTTGAGATACCCCATGTGCTTTCAATTGTTGATCTTGATCAACAATTGAAGACTAATAAAATGACATAAATACCCTCATCTTCTACCTTAGGAAAAAAAATTCCCTTGATTTTGCTCTCAAAAATCTGCAATCTCCAAAGCTTTTGCACCTATAAGATGTATTAATTAAATTTTTTTTTTAACCTACTCAACCTAAACTTTAATCTCTAGTCGAAAACCCTTGATAATACTCCAAAAAGTCTACTATGTCCAGCTTCCCTAAAATCTTATCTTGTTGTTGATGGTTGAACATTAACGGAGAAAGAATGGTTGAAAATGAGATTTTTTTTTTTTTTTTTTTTTTTTTTTTAAAAGCCATCCTAAAGATTGTAGGCGGCTGGTTCTTTTTTTCCAAAAAAGAAACACCTTAGGTTTTTTATTAGAGGTAAATGCAAGACTGTTTATGTCATTTTCTGTTAGTCATTTATAATATAATAAGGTCAAGGGTATGTCATGAATAGTTAACAATAAGAATGAAGAAAGTTTTTATCAGTCGGTTAGAGTGAAGAGTCATTTTCTGTTAATCATAGCTGGTCAAAAATTTCTGCTTCTAGATGTTCTGACGTGTAAGTGTGTAGGTACATTCTTGAGCTCACTCCAGCACGACTCAAAGTTTAAATGATTGTCACACAGAGCCGTCCAACAGTACTCCAAAGATTCTTCCATCTTTCTGCTTCTAGATCTTCTGAAGGAGAAACTTAGGCTTTAAGTTTCAAATTTGATTGATTCATCTCTATTTTTTTTTACTATCAATATTAAAGATACATTCACCTATTTTAAAAATATGACGTAAAACCCCCCTTCACCTAAGTTTTGTTTGAGAGACTAATGTAGGATGACATAAATGCCCATTTCCTTCAACCTCATGCCAAAACCCTTAGATTTTTCTCTTAGAAAATCTATCAACTTCAAGCTGTTAACTTCTAGGGTAAACTAATCCATTGTCTTCAATGTATGACCCAATAGTTCATCATTTCTCTTCTTCAAAAATCCTATTTTGGTCTTGAGGTTTTTGAAACTTGAAGGAGGTAAAATCTTAAGGTGGAAGGTAAAGTACAAATAAGACATTCACCTCTAGTGTAAATTAGGGCTAACCTATTCAATCTTGTCTTTAATTCATCATCTTTGATGTCTTACAAAAATCCTTGATTTTTCTACACCAATTTTTTATTGGTCATCTATTTCTTTAAAGAGTTGTGTTAATCTGATGCCCTTTTTTATACACTCCCTTCATAGAATCATAGATCCTTTGCTTCAGGATACACAAGGACATAGATTTATGGTTCTTTGATTTGTCAGGTCAGAGAGTGTACAAAAAGGGCTCGGATTATCATGATTCTTCTTTAAAAATCTTATCTTACTCTTCATATTGAAGGTTCAAGAAGAAAGAATCTTAAGCTTGAAGAAGTGGGCATTTAGGTCATTTATATTAGTCTCAAGGAGAATACATAAGTCAAAATAGGGCATGTCATTAATTTGAAAACACTGAGCTACTTCTAACGTCGATCAAAAATTACTTGGTGGGTACATGTCAAAATCACTTTTATTTTTATTGATAATGGCCCGTAATATCCTTCCGTACTACCAGGCTCTTCGTACCATAAATTGAGACTTTCATTCCAAAGTAGTGTGTATTACAATTTAGAACAAACAAATGGAGATTCTCAAATTCATCAAAACCTCCTTTTCTTCCTGTTTCGATAAGTTACTCCTTCTCTTCTGCTTCTTATCACCACAAATTCCTCCTGTTCAAGACATAGAGAACCAATTGCAACCAAACATGGGTCATGCAGCACAAATAGAGCATCCAGAGTGGGGAAGACTGATATTGGGTTTTACTTTCCCTGCTTCCCTTTCTCTTCTCACTATCTATTTTAATATCCAACCACAAGTTCCTCTTTCCTTCTCCTTCCTTTCTATAACCATTCTACTAGCGTTCTCGTGTTCGATGATTGCCATCTTTCTCAACTTGAAATTTCCAACTACATCTAAATTGTTCGAGCAATTGGGAGTTCTCTTTGCTGTGCTTGCTTTCTTCACTGCCATCGGGATGATGCTTCCGTCGTATATAAAGTGGGTTGATTGGATCATATGTGCTCTATCTTTGTTCTTATTTCTATTCTACAATTGTTGGCAGGGAGGTCTGGTTTTGGAAGAAATCAACCCAGGGTTACGACATTAGATCAATTCATGTATTTGGTTCTGTATAATTGCTTCTATGTTTTTTTTCTTCTATCAACTATTATTATTATTATTATAAAAGATGACTTTAGTCACTGCGTTTTAAAAATCGATGGATGAACCGATAGAGAATATGTCAAATTATTTAGTTTTGTTTGCATAAGACCCAAGAATTTATTGGGTGCTCTAAGAGTCCAGATACATATCGGGTATATATATTGATCATAAAAGGGTGATATTAAAATAAGAACGATTAGTTTTACCAATGTACGGCACCTTTTTTCTCTCCAATTCAACAATTAGTTTTAGTTTTTAGCAGATAAGTGAAGATTTAGCATTGATTTAACAGCTAACTTTTTAATGATTAATTTGTATTAGAGGTAAAAATTAACAATGAATTAAAAATTCAATCTAATGATTTAAGTCAAAATTGTGGTGTCCTTTGAAAAGTAGAAGCATTTGAAAAGATTTTCCTCTTTCAATGATGTATAAGGTAAAAACAAGTAAACTAATCATCTTAGAATAATTTATGAATGTGTTTCACGTAGAATTACAATTACCTTTAGGTCAAATAATTTTACAAGTAGTATACTTTCCTTTAACTAGCAGAGTTAAGAGCTTGCAATTCTATGGTGATGATATCATTGGAAGAAACACCTCATCCAACCTCAAACGTAAAATGGCCTAATAAAGCCAAAACCAACCATAGTGGCATCGGATCATGTTTTTGAATGTCACAAGGTAAAGTAATTAGGATTTTTTTTCTTCATTGTGGACCGGAGAGAATTTCTTTTATTTTGTCTATTTAGTCACATGTGGGGCTACGAGCCAATCCACAAGGTGTGAGCAAAAAATCACTCCCATAATTTCATTGGGGGCCTTTTCTCTTTTTTTTTTTTTATCATTGTGTGTCTCGAGGAAATATCTATGGTTATGTGCACATTTTCCTTGGGTTGAGTGTATCTGATTATGTTTTTCACTAATCCTCACTAACACAGACGGGGACACAGTTGTAACACAATGACGTGGTTTTCCAGGAGATTTGTGTCACAACTGTGTCCCCTTTTGTATGTCACCCGAGCTCGACTCTACTTTTGTTTTAGTCAGTTTAGCACGGTTGAGTGAGAATTTCGGACAACTCAAGAATGAATAAATACTTAACTGACTAAAAAAAAACTCAAATACACTCGATTACGTGGAATGTGGACAAATCATAGATTTTTCCGTGTATCTCAAGGAAAAAAATCTGTAGTTGTATGTACATTCCACGTCATGTTTTAAGAATGAATTAATACTAAACAGACAAAAAAACACAAATACACTCAATTAACAAACCATACGTTTTTTCCTGTGTATCTCGAGGAAAAAAATCTATGGTTCTGTGCATATTCCACGTCATTTAAGTGCATTAGAGAATGTTTTTCTAGTCAGTTTAGCACGGTTAATTAAGAATCCGGACGAGTCAACGAAAATCTCGTCCAATAACTCGTTAGAATGTAGTTGTATATTCCGAGGAAAAAATCTGCAGTTCTTACACATGCCACGTCAATGAGTTATTTGAATTAGTCTGGTAGAATTGAGTTAGAAAATCGGAAAGACCGAGTTTTAAAGCGATTCTGATTTTTAAATGTTCAATTACCGTTATAACAGTAAAATCGAAAACCCTTGGTAGTTCTCCAAAAAATCTACTATGTCCAACTTCCATAAAATCTTATCCTGTTGTTGATAGTTGAACATTAACGGAGAAAGAATGGTTGAAAATGAGATTTAAAAAAAAAAAAAAAAAAAAAAAAAAAAAAAGAAGCCAAAAAAAAAAAAAACACCTTTGGTTTTTTATTAGAGGTTAATGCAAGGCAGTTTATGTCATTTTCTGTTAGTCATTTATAATATAATAAGGTCAAGGGGTATATCATGAATAGTTAACAATAAGAATGAAGAAAGTTTTGATCTGACGGTTAGAGTGAAGAGTGGTGTGTCATTCATCTATTTGAAAAGATACATTCATCAGTGAGTCGTACTGGAGTGACTTAAGTTTAAGTGACGACACACAGAGCCGACCAAATGTTTCTTCCATCTTCTAGATGATCTAAACGGAGAAACTTAGGCTTCAAAAGTTTCAAATTTGGTTGATTCATACTTCTCTATTTTCTTTTTATCAATATTAAAGATACATTCATCTATTTTCCAAATATTGATGTAAATCCCCCTTCACCTAAGTTTTGTTTGAGAGACTATTGTAGAATGACATACATACCCTTTTCTTCAACCTCATGTCAAAACCATAAGATTTTAATCTTATATCAACTTGGAGCTGTTAACTTCTAAGGTAAACTAATCCATTGTCTTCAATGTAAGACCCAATAGTTCATCATTTCTCTTCTTCAAAAATCCTATTTTGTCCTTGATATTTTTGAAACTTAAAGGAGGTAAAATCTTACGGGGGGAAAACAAAGTATAGATAAGACGATCACCTCTAGTGTAAATTAGTCTAACCTATTCAATCTTGTCTTTAATTCACCATCTTTGATATCTTAAAAAAATCCTTAATTTTTCTGCACCAATTTTTTATTAGTCATCTATTTCTTTAAAGAGTTGTGATAATCTAACACTCTTTTTTAGACAGTATTCTTTGTATGCTCCCTTCATAGAATCATAGATCCTTTACTTCGAAATACACAAGAACAATGATTTATGATTCTTTAATATTGAAGGTTCAAGAAGAAAGAATCTTAAACTTGAAGAAGTGGGCATTTTGGTAATTACATTATCTCAATTAGAAAACATAAGTCAAAGGAGGGCATGCCGTTAATTTGAAAACACTGGGCTACCTCTAATGTTGATAAAAAATTAATTGGTGAGCACATGTCAAAATCACCTTAAAGACTTCTATTTTAATTGATAATGGCCTCATAATATCCTTTGCTTACTACCATGCTCTTCGTACCATAAATTGAGACTTTCATTCCAAGGTAGTGTGTATTACAATTTACAACAAACATATGGAGAATCTCAAACTCATCAAAACCTCCATTTCTTCCTGTTTCAATAAGTTACTCTTTCTCTTCTCCTTCTTATCACCACAAATACCTCATGTTCAAGACATAGAGAACCAATTGCAACTAAACATAGGCCATGCAGCTCAAATAGAGCATCCAGAGTGGGGAAGATTGATATTAGGTTTTACCTTCCCTGCTTCCCTTTCTCTTGTCACTATCTATTTTAATATCCAACCACAAGTTCCACTTTCCTTCTCCTTCCTTTCTATAACCATTCTACTAGCGTTCTCATGCTAGATGATTGCGATCTTTCTCAACTTGAAATTTCCCATTACATCTAAATTGTTCGAGCAATTAGGAGTTCTCTTTGTGTGCTTGCTTTCTTCACTGCCATCGGGATGACGCTTCCGTCATATATAAAGTGGGTTGATTGGATCATATGTGCTCTATCTTTGTTCTTATTTCTGTTCTACAATTGTTGGCAAGGACGTCTGGTTTTGGAACAAATCAATGCAGGGTTACAACATTAGATCGATTCATGTATTTCGTTCTGTATAGTTGCTTCTATATTTTTTTTTCTTATTTCAATTATTATTATTATTATAAAAGATGATTTTAGAAATCGATGGATGATCCAATTGAGAATATGCCAAATTATTCAGATTTGTTTGCATAAGACCCAAGAATTAATTGGGTGCTCTAAGAGGTCCAGATACATCGGGTAGATATATATTGATCATAAAAGGGTGATATTAAAATAAGAACGATTAGTTTTACCAATGTGGTCCCCTTTTCTCTCCAATTCAAATTATTTACTTTTTAATTCAACAATTAGTAGAAGTGAAGACTTAGTATTGATTTAACAGCTAACTTTTTAATGGTTAATTTGTATTAGATGTAAAAATTACCAATAAAATTAAAAATTTAGTCTAATGTTCTAAGTCAAAATTGTGGTGTCCTTTGAAAAGTAGAAATGGCCTAACAAAGCCAAAACCAACACTCCCAAAGATAGTGAGCCATATATATTTATTTTGACATGTGAAAATTATAATTTTCGGTGTTTTCAAAGTGATGACATTAACCCTTGATTACAATCTTTAATAAAAGACAAACATATTATGATCAAAACACCCGCATCTTCAACTTTGTGATAAAAACTTTTAATTTCCTTTTTATCAAAATTTATGTTGATTTCGCTCATATCAGCATGATCATCATTATCATTATTGTCGCCGTCATTTGTAAAACAAGGTCAGCTGCATGTGTTTTGGCATGGCAATGGATTTGTCATGTCATGTCGAGACTAGGATAGTTGATAATTTACGCAACCCATCTCCAACCAGTTTAATAATTATGTTAATAATTTCCACTTATATTAATGAGAGGTGTAATTATAACTTGCTTGATAGTAATTTATTGTTGAAAATAAAACTTGATTAAGGGTGGAAAAGAATTAGTTTATTCCAATAACTTAGTAAGATTTCAAATCTTACTAAGAGTTGTGAGCTCACATCATGACATCCAAAAACATGATCTAATGTCATAGACTTGTACATGATGAAATTCAAAGAAATTTGAAAAAAAAATTAATGATTCAAAATATCATTATTTTTCACTATTGAATTTTAATTTTAAATTTTAGGAGTTTGGGTAACCCTCCACTTTTAACCCCTTGGATCAAACTCAGAATGTATATGTCCATAGGGTGGCGTTCAGAGTCCTTAAAGAGAGTCAAAAATTCTGAAACTTCTAAACCCATCAAAAGTGATTTAAAAAAATCGAACGGTCCACGATTCTTCAACTTATAAAGTAAGGTTAGAAGTTTTGGAATGAATTGATTTTTGTTCAAGATGAACTATTCATCATAAAGATCATCTTCACAAAAAATCAGCGCATTCCAAAATTTCTAACATCTATTTTGAAAAATATTTGGCTCACTTTAGGGCTTTCGAACACTTCTCATATGTAAATAATCCAAGTTTTTCCATGAAACGTAGAAGGCTGTTACGTTGGATTGCAAATGTCGCAATCCATGTGGGCCCAAAGACCCTCAGTAAGATTTGAGATCTTGCTAAGTTGGCCCCCCTCCTTTCTTTTAGTCGGCTTGGTTCACCAAGGTCAGATGCTGCTTCTCCCGTTGATGGATAGGCATCGCATCCGATGAATTGCCTCCCGGGGTTCGGTAGTTCCTGCTTGGATGCTGCCTAGTACAGGGACGAGAGAAAGGGAATAAGCAGATTGCTTTGGATCGAGAGCAGAGGATCAATGTAATATGAGAGCCAGTTTCGGGTGCTTCCATTGGCGGTGAAGGGAGAACGGGGGAGAAAGACATTTGAGTGCAGGTATCCGCCCATGGGTGAAGGGAGAGGGTCCAAAGCAATGAGCCTCCTTCGTCCCCCCTTATTCCCGACATGCTATGGTGCCCCGGGGTGGGTAGGAGCGGGTCGAGTCCGTATCGCCGCGGAGCAACAGCAGCGTCCGGATCTGATCTATCTACTCGGCAATTCATCCGGTGACTTCACGGTCGCCAAAGAAGCCCCAAGAAGGAAAGAGATTTTCACTAGAAAATATGTTTGAGAAGTGTTCACAAATCATAATTACGACATCCAATCGATATCTTAAATTCCTCTTTTAAGAATGAATAAATACTAAATTGACAAAAAAAAAAACCTCAAATACACTCAACTACGTGGAACGTGGACAAACCATAGATTTTTGATGAGTCTTAAAGAAAAAATCATGTTTTAAGAATGAATAAATACTAAACAGACCAAAAAAAAAAAACTCAAATACACTCAAGTAACAGACCTTAGGTTTGTCCCTGTATATCTCCATGAAAAAAATCTATGATTCTATGCACATTCCACGTCAGTTGAGTGTATTAGAGAACGGTTTTTTTAGTCAGTTTAACACGGCTTATTAAGAATCCGTACGAGTCAACGAAAATCTCGTGCAATAACTCGGAAGAATGCAATTGTGTATTCCGAGGAAAAAATCTGCGGTTCTTGATAATTCTAAAAAGACCGAGTTTTAAAGTGATTCTGAATTTTAAATCTTCAATTACCGTTATAACAGTAAAATCGAAAACCCATGATAATTCTCCAAAAAATCTACTATGTCCAACTTCCGTAAAATCGTATCTTGTTGTCGGTGGTTGAACACTAAAATAAGATTAAAAAATAAAAAAAAGCCATCCAGCTAGCAGAATCAGTGACTGAGATTTAGAAAGAGACGTGCTGGAGTGACCTCAAGATTGTACGTCATATCCTGACGTGAAAGTGTTTGTGCCATGTGACGTAGAATCTTGTGGGAAGAGAAATATAAATTTACTTAGCACACTTTAGTTTAGACCATCTTAAAGATGTTTATCAAGGAAAAAAAAACCAAATGGGAGCTTAAGGTTAGTTTAAGTAACCGTACTCCAATGTTTCTTCATCTTTCTGCTTCCAGATGTTCATAAGGAGAAACTTAGGCTTTAAGTTTAAGATTTAGGTGATTCATATATTTTTTTTAATCAAAATATTGAAGTAAAACCCCCTCTTGAAAAGTCAGCTGGTAGCGAGACAGTGACTGCGATTTTATAGAAGATACATTCATCTATTTTGATCGGTACATTCATCAGTGAGTCGTACTGGAGTGACTTATGTTTAAGTGGCTGTCATAGAGAGCCGACCAACAGTACTCCAATGTTTCTTCCATCTTTCTCCTTCTAGATGTTCTACAAGGAGAATCTTAGGTTTTAATTTTCAAATTTGGTTGATTCACTATTTTATTTATTTATCAATAGTAAAGATACATTCATCTATGTTCACCTAAGTCTTGTTTGAGAGATTTATGTAGAATGACATAAATAGCCTTTTCTTCAACCTCATGCCAAAAACCTTAGATTTTAGAGAAATTTACCAAAATGATATAGTTTTCATAATTAATTATCACAATGGTAAACTATAGCAATTAATTCCAAAAACGATAACTTTACTGTTTTCGAAATTAATATTTTTTATCAAAACGGTAAAAACAGTAAAATGTATTTTTTTACACCGAAAATATCATTTTTATTTTACATATGTATTTACCATTTTAACCTTAGAAATAAATTAAAATTCAACTACATAGAAATATGAAAGAGGAGAGGATTGTTTTGTAATTTTAGTCAAAAACTAAAAAAGCGTATTTTTGATTTTTAAAAAAATTTATATTTTACTATTTTTATCGTTTTGGTAAAAAATATTAATTTTGAAAATGATAAAATTACCATTTTTGAAATTAATTACTACAATTTACCGTTTTGGTAAATAATCGAAATGTAATGCATATTTTGGTAAATTTGCCAAGATTTTAATCTTAGAAAATCTAACAACTTTGAGTTGTTAACTTCTAGGGTAAACTAATCCATTGTCTTCAATGTATGACCCAATAGTTCATCATTTCTCTTCTTCAAAAATCCTATTTTGTTCTTGAGGTTTTTGAAATTTGAAGGAGGTAAAATCTTAAGGTGGAAGACAAAGTACAGATAAGACGTTCACCTCTAGTGTAAATTAGTGCTAACCTATTCAATCTTGTCTCTAATTCACCATCTTTGATGTCTTATAAAAATTCTTGATTTTTCTATACCATTTTTTTTTTATGGTCATCTATTTATTTAAAGAGTTGTGATAATCTGACGCTCTTTTTTAGACAGTACTCTTTGCATACTCCCTTCATAGAATATTTAGATCTTTTGCTTCAAGATACACAAAGACAAAGATTTATGGTTCTTTGATTTGCCAGGTTAGAGAGTGTACAAAAAGGGCGTCAGATTATCATGATTCTTCTTTAAAAAGTCTATCTTGTTCTTGATATTGAAGGTTCAAGAAGAAAGAATCTTAAGTTTGAAGAAGTGGGCATTTAGCTCATTTACAATAGTCTCACAAAGAATACATAATATCCTTGGAACTGCCGTGCTCTTCGTACTATAAATTTGATCAAAAATTAATTGGTGGGCACATGTCAAAATCACCTTAAACACTTTTATTTTAATTGATAATGGTCCCATAATATCCTTGCGAACTGTCATGCTCTTCGTACTATAAATTTGGACACATTCATTCCAAAGTACTATGTATTACAATTTACAACAAACATATGGAGATTTTCAAAACGTCCATTTCTTCCTGTTTCAATAAGTTACTCTTTCTCTTCTCCTTCTTATTACCACAAATACCTCCTGTTCAAGACATAGAGAACCAATTGCAACCAAACATAGGTCATGCAGCACAAATAGAGCATCCAGAGTGGGGAAGATTGATATTGGCTTTTACCTTCCTTGCTTCTCTTGCTCTTGTCACTATCTATTTTAATATCCAACCACAAGTTCCTCTTTCCTTCTCCTTCCTTTCTATAACCATTCTACTAGCGTTCTCATGTTCGATGATTGCAATCTTTCTCAACTTGAAATTTCCCATTACATCTAAATTGTTCGACCAATTAGGAGTTCTCTTTGCTGTGATTGCTTTCTTCACTGCCATCGGGATGACACTTCCCTTGTATATAAAGTGGGTTAATTGGGTCATATGTGCTCTATCTTTGTCCTTATTTCTATTCTACAATTGTTGGCAGGGAGGTCTAGTTTTGGATCAAATCAACGCAAGGTTACGACATTAGATCGATTTATGTATTTTGTTCTGTATAATTGCTTCTATATTTTTTTTTTCTTCTTTCAATTATTATTATTATTATTATAAAAGATGATTTTAGTCACTGTGTTTTAAAAATCGATGGATGATCCAATTGAGAATATGTCAAATTATTCAGATTTGTTTGCATAAGACCCAAGAATTAATTGGGTGCTCTAAGAGGTCCAGATACATCGGGTATATATATTGATCATAAAATGGTGATTTTAAAATAAGAACGATTAGTTTTACCAATGTACCGCACCTTTTTCTCTCCACTTCAACAATTAGCTTTACTTTTACGCAGATAAGTGAAGACCTAGTATTGATTTAACAGCTAACTTGTTAATGGTTAATCTGTATTAGATGTAAAAATTACCAATAAAATTAACAATTTAGTCTAATGGTCTAAGTCAAAATTGTGGTGTCCTTTGAAAAGTAGAAATGGCCTAATAAAACCAAAACCAACACTCCCAAAGATAGTGAGCCATATATATTTATTTTGACATGTGAAAATTATAATTTTCGGTGTTTTCAAAGTGATGACATTAACAATCTTTACTAAGATCAAAACACCCCCATCTTCAATTTTGTGATTAAAACCCTTAATTTTCTTTTCATCATTAACATTATCGTCACCATCATTTGTAAAACAAGGTCAGCTGCATGTGTTTTGGCATGGCAATGGATTTGTCATGTCGTGTCAAGACTAGGATAGTTTGATAATTTACCCAACCAATCTCCAACCAGCTTAATAATTATGTTAATAATTTCCACTTGTATTAATGAGAGTTGTAATTATAATTTGCTTGATGGTAATTTATCGTTGAAAATAGAACTTGATTAAGATTGGAAAAGATTCAGTTTATACCAACTAACTTAGTAAGATTTCGAATCTTACTAATAGGTGTGAGCTCACATCTTGGCATCCATAAACATGATTTGATGCCATAGGTTTGTAGATGATGAAATTCTAAGAAATTGGAAAAAAAAAATTTCAAAATATCATTACTTTTTACCATTGAATTTTAATTTTAAGTTTTAGGAGTTTGCGTAGCTCTCCAATTTCAACACCTTGGATCAAATTCAAAATGTATATATCCATAGGGTGACGTTCGAAGGCCCTAAAGAGAGCCAAACATTTTTTCAATATATGGGTTAAAAATTATAATACATTTCAAAGAAAGGGTTTTCCCAGAGATTTTTGTCACAACTGTGTCCCCTTTTGTGTGTCACCCCAAATGACCCTATGTTTTTTTAGTCAGTTTAGCATGGTTGAGTGAGAATTCCAAACAACTCACAAAAATCTCGTCCAGCAACTAATAACTTCCAGATGCTGAATTTTAAGTGCTGATTTTATAACTCACTGACGTGTCATGTGCAAGAATCATAGTTTTTTTTTCTCGGGATACACAGCTGCACATGTTTATGGGGATGTGAAGTTGTGTATAGCAAGGGAAAATCTACCATTCTTGCACATGCGACATCAATGAATTTTTGAGTTATTCTGTGTGAGAGTGGAGTTCGAAAATCATTAAACCCTGGTGTATGCACGTGGTCTTAGTACGCGGCTGACATGGTAAGAGCACAGAACCACACATCTGTTTCTTGTATATCCCGATGAAAAAGATACATGACGCTTTAGTCTTGCCACCTCAGCCGCGTACCAATATTGCATACATTCATCACTACTCGAATTTTTTTAAACGTTCAAATGTAATTCCCGTTAAAATAAGAGTCCTTTCTCAGTTAGAGTTCAACTGAAACTTCAGTTCAACTTCAAGTCCTTGACAAACACTCATAATGTAACTCCACAAGGATTAATCATAATTTCTCTATATATATCGTATGAGATCACAGATTATCTCTCCAAACTAAAATAAATTTCTCTCTCTTTCATCCATCACTTTTTCAGTCATCGTAGTGTTAATTCTTTGCTTTTTTTTTTTTTTCTTCTTTCTCCCATGGATTCCTTGATAATTGATTTCTTAGACGATAATGATCCCTCAAATCTCCGAAAAAACCCCACCAATGAATCTTTAGGTGGTAATTGCTCAAGATTCAGCAGCATGATGGAGACATTTACATCAAAATCTCAATCAGTCTTCCAGAACTTTTATCGCAATCTCGAGGAATTTGTGGAGGAGATTCCAGATGGATTAACGGTCACACAAGAGGCGCTCGAGTCGATTGGGCAAGCAGTCGACGACGTAGGAAATTTTCTATGTGGAGGAACAAGAACGACCCGTGATGCCTCTCATGGTGATGACGAAGTTCTTGTCTCTACGGAGGAGTGGAAAAATGGGTTTGCAGTACAGGTTCATGGAATCCAATTTGATCTCAATACATACTGTAAGGAACCCGAGGATATGGAAGATTTTAATAATTGGAAATTAGGGTTTGTGTTGGGAGAGAAGAGTGAGGAGATTAGGAATCTATGCAAAGATAGTGGGTTCATGGAGGGGGTTTATACAAAGCTTGTTCCATGTTCTGTTGATAATGAAACATTCTGGAATCGATATTTTTATCGGATTCAGAAGCTTAAGCTTGTTAACGATGCTAGAGTTAATATTATTTCGAGATTGACTTCGGGTTTAGAGGAGGAAGAGATGATTTGGGATGACAACGATAACGAACATGAAAGTGATGATGCATCATCGCTGTTGAAGGATGACAAATCACATCTGGGACTTGTTAAAGAATCCATCGATGATGATGATGATGAAGATTCCGACTTTTTTATGGTTTCAAGCCAACCATCGAGTCTCAGCGAAGAAGGCCTTAATTGGGAAGAGATTAATGATTTTAGCAGCATTGATGAGAAGAAAGTGAACATTGATGGAAACCCAAATACAGTTAATTTGGGTAAGTGGGTCAGAATAGGGCTTTTGAAGACAAAGAAGAAGAAGAATTGAGTTTGATTAGGAGTCTGTCAACCTTTAATCTTTGGCTGATAATGTTAGAAATAATTATTGGATGATTTATTTATTTATTTATATATTATTTATTTCGTTTAAAATACAATCCCTGACCTGGCAGTAACATAACCATAAATCTTTTTCTTGCGTATCCCGAAGCAAAGGATCTATAATTCTGTAATGAGGGGTGTACAGGGGGAGTCTGGAAAAAGAGTATCAGCTTATCATAACTCTTAAAGAATATATTATGATACATGAGAAAAAATTTTGCTCACACGAAAAATGGATACGGGATTTCAGATAATTCCATGAGGTCTGAACTGAAGTTAGTATTTTTGTGATGTCCTTAATACACATGGTTTCTTGAGATTGGTCAATCTAGTATTTAATTGAATCTTGAATTCGCTTATACAAAGTCATCAATGTCTATTTTATTTATTTATTTTTGTGTGATTCACTATATGGCTATATCCTCTACTCCAATGTATCAACCCATGGGTTGCCTAAGTGGTAAGGGCTAGCACGTGAAGTGTGGGTTAGGCGCACGTCACGGGTTCGATTCCCCTCTTAGGTTTTTCTCATGATTTAACTAGGGGACCATGGCGGTGGGTTGTTGTGGCCTCTCCGAGATTAGTCGCACTGCGAGCAAGCTAGCCCGGACACTCGGTTAGCAAAAAAAAAATTGTGTAATTTGCCAAGAGATTTCTCTAGTGTTATTTTTTCTCGCTCCAAAATTCTAAACGTGGATGCCTTCCACAGTTGAAGGTCGTTTCTGTGAACTTTTAAAGAGGCATGGATAGCTGTTCTATGTGGAGTTGTCAATTGGACCAGATAGCCCATTAATCTAGCCCATCCCAAAAAGTTAAATATTAGGGCCTTGATCTTGGAAAGTAAATGAATTTAATTTTTAAGAAAACCCAAAAAACAAACCCAGCCTGTCAGGGTTAGGTTTGGGCTTTCGCCGACTCTAGTCCCACAATAAAGGTATTGGGCTGCAGATTGCTTCTTTAGGGCCATCGTAGGGCTAAACCCTGTCCAAGCTTGCCTAAACCCGCCCATTAATAGTCCTACCAGCTTGAATCCACAGAGGGAAAATATCAGGGCCCATTAATAATCCTACCATATTGAATCCACAAAGGGAAAATATCAGGGCTTAGGAGGTGAACACCTTCCCTAACCTCATGTTCTGCAAAAGAATTTCTACGTACTAATTGTAGAAGCCCATGGGCACTCATCCACACTCCCTCTCAACGAAGGGGCTGGAGACACTCGGCTCTCCCCCTCTAGGGCTGGAGATACTAACCCTACCCATCCCTGAGGTCACCCACTCTGATACCATGTTAAAGCCCATGGGCCTAACTCATCCTCACAAAACCAGCTTGCAAGGAGAGAGTTTCCCCAACTTTATACGTTGCACAATCTAATAGAAACCAGGCAATGTGGGACTATTCTAACACTTAACACAATAACCAGCCATTCTGATTGCAAAATACAAGACAAAATAAAATAAAAGAAAATAAAAAGCATAGTTCAGATTCCCTCTTTGAGGGAGCTAGGAATCTGGCTCTCATTTTGCTGGAAATTGCTTCAACAGCCCTTATTAATCACAAAAAATGGCGAGAAAGAAGTTAAAATGCTTTGTTGTCCCACCTTCTATAGAATAAGTTATAATCATTAAATAGGTAGATGAAGCCCCACTGATGTATTATATCACTTGATATGGATTTGGAAGCAACAATTTCATTGGATAAAAAAGAAATTGCATATTGAAAAAATAGAGGAGTGATCATTGAATCCCAAATAGGCGAACGTTTATGAAAATGATCCACTCATCGGCTGGGAAAGCAATGCAACTAGTCCAATCTAAAATAGCAAAAATACCATCAGAAAAGGGAGCTTAACATATATTTTTTTTTTTTGTTTATTTTTAGAAAAAAAAAATTTGATCTACAATACTTCTCTTTGTATGTTACTATTTTTTCCTAATAATATTAGTTGTTTCTGTGAAAAAATTTCAGCTAATCTTATTTGCTATAATTAAGCTCCAAAATTCCCACTTCTTTTGTTCAAACTTTATGGAGTATTGTGATTCACGAGGAATTTTTTGTTCATGAGAAACTCAATATGGGATTTCACATAATCCCAATTGATCAATCTGACGATGTGTAACGGATCAAAATTTATAATGGGAAAAGAAGATTAAAAATAATTAGCGATACGATGATTGATTGATGAAAATGATACAGGGTGCTATTTTATAGTAGCATTATTACAAAAATGTACCTATGATAGTATTGTAATCGTTTTATCCATGGATCACTATGTGAAAAAGGGGTAAATTCGACGTTAAGATTTGACGAATTTGACTAAATTCTAGCAATACGATGATCATCTCCAAACAAGAGGGTCAGCATCACATTTTTCAAGGTCCGTCCTAATACCAACGAAGTCCAACCAACTTCGACCATCCCTCCCTTGGCTAAGGCAATGACACAATGGCAACCAGGAGTGATACAACCATACAGAATGCCGAATGGATTCCTCAGTGGTTCAAGTCCATGGAAGTAATCCCCAAATTGGGATTCCTCCATCTCCCACTTGTCATGTTGGCCCCAATGCAGCCCATGGTTATGAACCCCAGAAGGATGCCACGTGATGGTACCGGTGTTTTCTTGCCTTGGACCGTTGGATCCAAGAAACCCGCTAAACGTCTCCCGCCACGCGTGCACAAAGAGGAAGGCTTCTCGCATTACCTTCACTTATGGAAACACAAGTGGTAGAGCCCACTTCAAATACCGCTTGAGAAAATGATTTAGGCAGAGTGTGAGTCTTTTCAGCAGGGATTGTTTTCTAGGTTTTGCCTCATTAGAAACCTAAAACAAGAGGACCTGAAGTTCCATGAGTTGATATCAAAGCCAACTCTGTATCAAATTTCCTTTTCAAATGGAGGCAATACTCAAGTTCTCTCCCCCACAGTGAGAGGACACCTTTTATCCCCAACCTCTCTTTGTTTGTTTGAGTGAATTTTGCTCATTTATACCAACAAGACTTGTTTGAGAGTTTTTTCTTTAGATAGGAGGGTCTGTTGTGATCTTTTGTTTTGTTAATTTTAGTAACTTTTCTTAAATTGGGTGAGCTGAATTATTTAAGAGTTTCAAATTATATATGTTAATTAACATTAATACCCGGTTGAGTTTATATCATTTTATATTTTTAAGTTGAACTATCTAAGGAGGTTAAAATTAAACTCCGTACCCTTCATATAATTCTTTTCTGCTACTTGTCTTTGGTAATTTGGAATTATCGTTGTTTAGTTCTGCATATCATTATTAGTAGGGTTGCAACCTGGGCAATAAACTCAGATTCAACCCAAGTGGTAAAACCCTGAACCTGAGCTCAACTCAATTCGACCATCGGGCTTGAACTCACTAACCCAAGCTTAATCTTCTAAAATCTGGTTGACTTTGAGTTAGCCCGAGTTACGTAACTTTAGCCCGGTTGGACGATTGATTTGTTAAATATCCCTAATTTCATTTTAATCAATAAATAAATAAATAAATTTTATATCATAGGAAAAATAAAATCATTAGTAAATAAAATCACATACAACCTCCTCCTAATCCATCATTGAGAGAATATTTAGACAAACTATACTTAATTAAAACCCACATTAAAAAATATCCAATTGTCCACAACCATAATAATAAGATGAAACAAAAAAATAAAAATAAAACATACAATAACTATTGATATCTGAGAAAAATCTCCAATGTTATACTTGTCGGATCAGGTCCAAATCCAATCGGATCCTTATCAGATTGGAGAAATGACGAGTTGTAGTCACAGCATTGGGACCCATATCAACGATTACAAGGTCAAAATGACGAGTTGTAGTAGAGCAGTGGGACCCAAAGAAATAAGGGACCAAATCACAGATAGCAAATAGAGACCAAACTGCGCAGGATAATCTCTTGAAGTTTGTGGGACCCATAAGGGTGAGGAGGAGGAGGAGGAGCGTAATATGGATCCGGCGCACGATAGCGTGATTCAAGAACAATTATACCGACTTCCAATTTGCCTTGTGGACGGCCAGATGGGCGTTTGAGCTTTAATGTACGGTTGTCATACTCTCCCAATCCAAGGGTGGGTCAAAGGGTGGAATAGGGACAATGACTTTAAAATCCAACTCCACCCTTTGTGAGATCTGATCTGCTTCGTTGAAAAAGATCAAGAGTGGTGGTGATGATGGTGATGGTGGGAGAAGAGAAGAAAAGTGAGAGAGAGAGAGAGAAGAAGAGAAGAAGATATAGGGTTGAGTAAGGGCTTTTATTGTTTCGTTCCGTGTCTTTGTTCTCTTACTACTGTTGTCTTTTCTTCACTCTGTTTTCTTTCTTCTAATTAGCAAATAAACGTGTCATTTCACTTTCAATGTAATTGGGTACAAAGATTGAGTGAAGATTGAAAGTGGCGGCATCTTTGTTAACTAGTTGTTGACATGTCCCAGGCCGGTCTTCGTGAAGACATGAAGGTATAGAGAAGTCAAATTAACGATGCAACTAGATTTTTGTGACAAGGAAAGATCCTTAATGGGGAATTGGGGATTGAAACAATAAAAATAAGAAATAAGGGATCAAATCACACAAAGAAACGATGGATAAAAATAAGCAATTACATTGAACGAGAATCACACAATGAAGGTTTCTCTTCTTGAAAAAAAATAATTAAAAAATAATAATTTATGAAGAAAATTTTATATTTTTTTAATGAAAATGATTTTCTTGAAAAATTCAAATAAAAATAATAATAATGAATGAAAAATATTTTTCTACTTAACCTCCAAAAATAAAAGTAGATGTTTCAACTTTTTTACCATGAGAGATATCTTAAGAGAAGGGCTATTGACACCCGAACTTTTACTTATTACATTCCAATTATTTAAATTAATTATCACATCTCAATTAAAGATCAAAACACACTCTTCAAATATTACTAAAGTTTGCCTCAAATTACAATCTCATCATAATAAAATATTATAGCAATCATTCAAATAATTTCAATAACTTTTTTATAATTAAAAAATGTTCATATAAAATCCTAAACCTAAAATAAAAGAATCTAAGAAAAAATAAATGAGAGTTTCTATTGGCACCCCAACTTTTACTTATTCTCAACCATTTACCTATTTTCTTTATTTATTACTAAGGTTTGCCTCAAATTACAATCTCAATATAATTAAATATTATAGCACTCATTCAAATGATTTTACTAGTTTTTTACTATTAAAAAAAAGTTCATATAAAATCCTAAACCCAGAACAAAAGAATCTAAGCAAAAGAAAATAAAAAAAATGAAAGAGTCTCTGTTGGCACCTCAACTTTTACTTATTTTCAACCATTCAATTATTTTTTTTATTTTTATTTGGGGTGCAATAAGTAATAGTGGGGTGCCAATAACACCTATCTTAAAATATCTCTCATAGTAAAAAGTCAAAACACCTCTTTTTATTTTTACAAGTTAATTAGAAAAATATTTTTCATTCATCATTTGTTTTTTTTCATTTTTTTATCTGAATTTTCA
Organism: Akebia trifoliata; assembly: GCF_017979445.1. Classification (NCBI taxonomy): domain Eukaryota; kingdom Viridiplantae; phylum Streptophyta; class Magnoliopsida; order Ranunculales; family Lardizabalaceae; genus Akebia; species Akebia trifoliata. The sequence continues at coordinate 20,279 of NW_028237176.1, read as the reverse complement.
AGGAAATCATTTTCATTCAAAAAGCATAATTTGTTTTACATAAATTACTTTTTAAATTTTTTTTTTTCATAATCGAAAAACTTGGTAATTCATTTGAGCTCAATGACCTTTAGTAAGATTTCAAATTTTCTAAGTTAGTAGGAAAAGTGCTTCTCTAAAATATGTTATTGCTTCCAAGTAACCTTGGGCTCACCTTGTGACATTCAAAAACATGATCGGATGCGACAATATTGTAGTGGACAAAAATATATGAACTTTGAAAATACAAATCCCAAAAAAATATTTTTTTTTTTCACCGTTGTATTTCAATTTTAAGTTTGGGAGTTATTTGAAAGTCCAGTAGCCATCAATTTTCAAAAACTTAATTGGATCAAGCTCAAAAAAAATTGTTTCTTGAAATTTTTTTTTTTTTTATATGAGTAAAATGACCCTTAGTAATGATTAAAATCCTACTACATTAGTAAAACTGTTTTGCTATTTCAATTGAAAATGACAGTGTTTGAATTTGTATTTAATTAATAAAGAGTATAAGGATTATAAAAAAATTAAGATGAAGGGACTACTGTAGAAAAATTCCAAGCAATCCTTCAATAAGATTGCACGGTCACTATGCATCAACAATATCGCACTCACATTAACCGTGAAGATTTTGGCTTATAGGAAGGCTCTGGTCATCATAAATTCTTCATCATAAACGTGTCATTCCTAGGAACTCGCAAAAGATATAAAAAATATAAAAGAGGGTACTCCCTCAAAAAAAAAAAAAAAATTCCAAATATAATTGTTTTCTCAGAGTTTTGAAAGTGGGACCACTTTCAATCTAGTTGGGTGTAAAGATTGGTGAACATTGAAAGTGGTTATCATTGGTGAACATTGAGATTGGGTCTTCGTGAAGACATGAGGACAGGGACATGAAGGTCTAGAAAAGTCAAATAAGTCCAACAATGGATGATACAAGTCGTTGTTGGGCATTCGATGTCCGAAGTTTGCAAAATTGTTCACACGATGAAACAATTGTGCGCGTGTTAGTAACACAATTGTGCGCATGTTAGTAAACTTCGTATGTTATGTTAGTAACACAATTGAAAAAACAAAAAATTGGTAAAATTTTCAAGAATTTGAACGGGAGATTGCTAACAAGGGATATGCTCCCATCAAAATCGGGGAGCGGATACTTCTCCCTTATAAATTAAGATAGCTGTGTTCTGCCACATAGGGAATACACACCGTTTATATTTGGGTTTGAATGATCATCCATCTTCAAATCTCTTAGATCGTGGCAGAAGTTATTATTTTAAATCTGATTTATGTAATGAAATCAAGAATATTAAAGTGTTAATGACCTTTTAAAATGACTCCATGTGACCGTAGAAAGGCGACTACAGAGAAGACGTACGCAGAGGATCTGCTCCCATAAACAAACTACTTTTTATATATATATATATATATGGGAAATGTTCAGCACCCTAAGTTTTACCACACACTTTAACAAACGTTTTTTGTTCTACATGGGTTAGAAGTTTTGGAATGAGCTGATTTTTGGTGAGGATGATCTCTATGATTAGAAGATCATCCTCCCCAAAAATCAGCCCATTCCGAAATGTTTAACCCCATGTTTACACGTTGAAAAATCGTGGACCGTCCATTTTTTGTAAATCAATTTTGATGGGGTTATAAGTTTTGGAATGAGCTGATTTTTGGTGAGGATGATCTTCTCACCATAGAGATCATCCTCACCAAAAATCAGCTCATTCCGAAACTTCTAACCCATGTAAGACAAAACGCGTTTGTTATATATATATATATATATATATATATATATATATATATATATATATATATATATATATATATATATATATATATATATATATATATATATATATATATATATATGGGTCAGGTTCTGCGACCCTCATTACGACCCCTTTGCGACACACCATTTTGTCTTATATGGGCAAAAATATTTGGAATTGGCTGATTTTTTTGTGAGGATGATCTCTATGGTGAGGAGACCATCCTGGCAAAAAAATCATCCCATTCCAAAACTTCTAGACCGTCCGATTTTTGTTGAAAAATTATAGACCGTCCAATTTTTGTAAATCAATTTTGATGGGGTTAGAAGTTTTGGAATGGGATGATTTTTTTTTCCAGGATGATCCTCTCATCACAGAGATCATCCTCACAAAAAATCAGCCCATTCCAAACATTTTTTCCCATATAAGACAAACGGTGAGTCGTAATGAGGGTCGTAATAACGCCATCCTATATATATATATATATATTATAAATAGCAGTTCATTCAAAAAAACAGAATATACCAATTGGAAATAAAATTCTCAAGAAAAAAAAAACCCTTTATTCCTTATAGATTTTACAAAAACTCTCAATAATCACATACCTAGGATTTTCCTAATCAAGTAATACAAACAGGGATTTACTGTGATTCTCACAGTGAAAAACGAAGTCCCCCAAGGATTTTCCTAATCAGAAATAGAAACTATCAATAACCAGAAATAGAAAGGCAAAACGAACAAACTTATTGAACAAGTCCCCTAAGCCGATGTGCATCACCTGCATCAACCGTATAATTCCTTAGGGGAGCTGCTGCAACAAAGTGCACGGGACTACATCGACATGGATCCAGGCATTCCCAACGGGTTGCCATCTCCACCACCACCACCATCTCCACCATCACCTCCGCCTCCTCCACTGGGACGTATACCACCACCACCACCATCATCTCCACCATCACCTCCACCTCCACCTCCACTGGGACGTCTACCACCACCACCATCTCCACCACCACCACCAAGTCCATCATCAGCTCCACCATCACCACCACCAACACCACCAAGTCCATCATCAGCTCCACCATCACCTCCATCTCCACCATCACCTCCACCTCCTCCACTGGGACGTCTACCACCATCACCACCACGACGTCCACCATCGCCACCAAAACATGTACAATTGTAGAAGAGAAACGAGAGCAAAGACAGGGTACCGATGAAACAAGCCACCCACTTGATAGCTGGTGGAAGCACCAAACGTATGGAAATGAAGAATGCAACTGCTTCAAATACATCTCCCATTATTTGAAGGACTTTAGAGGTTTTGGGACAATTCAAAGGGACTGAATTCCCAATAAATGAAGTTGAGAAGGCTAGTAAAAGGAACAATATGACTAAGTAGAAAGGAGGAGGAATGTGTGGTCTATTCTGGTAATAGAAATCTACAACAGTAATCGCAATTTGAGAGTAGTGATTCAGTATCATCTTTCCCGGCCTTCTTTTTGGCTCTTTAGGGTTTCAATAGAAAGAGAGAGCTAGAGACAACCCCGAACGAGCAGGAGGGTATGATAGCAGGAATCATGAACACTGGCAGTTAAATACTAGCAATGCGTATTTCCACGTGTCCTTCTTCCGGATACAATTCCATGTTGTCTTCTTCTTTCCACGTGTCCTTTTTCGTATACAATTTCCTGGTCTCTCATTCCAATTGTCAAAATATATAAAATACAATCAGGACTATTGTATAATGGGACAATCAGAAAATTGTATCTAGGACACGTGGACATTGGTTATAGATCTTCCTTCTTCTTTCCATGTGTAACACAATTCCCTGGTTGTCCCATTATACAATAGCCCTAGTTGTACTATATAGTAACAATTAATTTTTTTCAAGAGAGATTGGGTTTCCACACCACACACCATGGTGTGGTTGTACTATATAGTAACGATTGTACTTTTTTCTATACAAAATAACCTTGAGATTAGCTTCGTCTGCTGCATTGGTTATAGATCTTCCTTCTTCTTCTTCAATTGTTCTTTAAAACTCTTTGAGATTTTCCTTTAGCTCTCACAAAGAATGAGAATGGCAAACTTTGTATCTCTCAGTACCCATAAACTAGTGGCATTCCTGCACTATATTAGGACCTTTGTGCCAATAACCTCTCATGAAGATAATCAGACTACCAATCATCATCCTCTCCAAGTAAATGTAGTATTAGATCATCATCATCATATTCAACAAGACTTGTTGGGAAAGCAAATACTAGTTTCCTACTATCCGGCTGTCATTGGTCTTCTAGCCATATATTTCCAAATTTGACCACACGTTCCTTTGTCCATCTACTTCCTTTCCATCACCCTTTTACCCTCCTTTACTGCTTCCTTGATTGGTGATTCCCTCCACAACTACTACTCCTCCTCCAAGTTTCAAACTTTCTCCAAATTCCTTAAACAAATGGGATTTGTATTTGCAGTGCTTAATTTCTTTATTACCATAGAGATCACACTTCCTCCCATTATATTTATAAAGTGCTGCTCTTGGCTCATTTCTGCCCTTTATTTGTTTTCTTTATTCATCACTAATTACTACTGCAGAGGGACTCGCAACAACACTACTACTATTACTGTTAGTCCACCAGCTACAACAGCTCAATTCCCCTTGTCCAATTCCCATGTCTAATTCCCCTTGTAACTTTCTATTATTTACTAATAATTACTGTATTTTATCTCATTAATAATTATGGTGGGGGGCTTTGGATCTCTCTCTCTCTCTCTCTACACTAGGGGTTTTTGGAGACTTTTCTCAGATCTCAACAGTAATTGTATGTTTTTTTTTTTTTTTTTCATCTTATTATTATGGCTTGTGGACAATTAGATATTATTAATGTGGGATTTGATTAAGTATATTTTGTCTAAATATTTTCTCAATGATGGGGGAGGAGGTTGTATGTAATTTTATTTTTTATGTTATATTTTTTTTTTATGATATAAAATTTATTTATTTATTAAAATGAAATTAGGGATTTTAACAAGTCAATCGTCCAACCCGGCCAAAATTACCTAACTCAAGCTAGCCCATGTTTTGTTGGGCGGGCCAACAAGCTCAATTGACACAATGTAAATTTTATGAACAACATCACAAAAATTTCATGAAATCAATTTTTTTTTGTTACTATTTTTCATTTTTATAACTATGGATGAGAAATATACCAAGATTATAAGAATATAAATGATTTTAAAAAAATAAAAGAAATAGATGAGAGCTACGAGATTCACTATTATTCCTCAAATCTATAGTCTCTTTAGTAAACTCTAATGACTTTTTTGATAAGTTTTGATAAAGAGAACAAATCTTTCAGTATTTTGATGGTAAAATATTGAGAGGGAGAAAATTACAATTTAGAAGATTATTTTTATAATTTATTTGAAAAAAATTTGGTGAGGGTATTTTTATCTAAAACATGAGTTACTATAGCAACTAACCCTATTTTGAGTATTAAAAAAATGGCATTTTTTTTCATTGCCCCAAACCTATGGAATTTTTATGCTAAATGTCCTATTTTCTTAATTTTTCATGAGGTGTAATAAGTTAAAGTTGGGGTGCCAATAACAACTCTCTTAAGAAATCTTACTAAATTGTTGAGCTACCATTAACAAATAAAAAGTTTACTAAATAAGCTAAACTGAATGATCTCATTCATTCTAATGGTTGGAATCCAACTTTGGGCCGATTCCATCCCGATTCCATCTTATCTATTAAGTAGTTGGTAAGGCCTAAGATTTAAGTTACATGTATCTACCTCAAGATAATCAACCAGACTATTTGACTTTTATATTTTCGCGGATTAATGGCTCACAAAGCCCGATAGAATTTGCCAAAACAGCAGTCTCTGTACAAATTTGCTGGACACAAATTGTCCAACAAATAACTAAGATTGAATATGAACCACACAAATTCCTCATGTAAGAGATCCCTAGAGCCCCACTATATTTCTACTCGTATCACAGACGTTGTTGGGCATTCGATGTCCAACGTCATTTGATTCTGGTAAAAATTTCCAAAATTATTCACACGTTCTTCGGCCCACATATTTGACTAGTGTTGCTGGCCCACAACGAGGAGAACATTTGCCCTAAGTGCGTGGAAAATCTGATCGGACAAACCTAGCAACAACCCATTGTATATATAGGGAGTACATCATCTTCAGGCTGACATCACATTTCTCAAAAATACTTACATGCACGGTACACCGTACACCTCACCCTGTTAATGTTTAGGTAGTCTCTCTCCTTTACCGAATTTCTTCTAAGTAAAATCTCATCTCTCTCCTAAAAATAAAAATAAAAATAAAAACTGATTCGTTGTAATCCTTTAACACTATCGATCCTACTATGTTATTCTATTTTTCCCTAATTTATATTTTCTAAATTAATTTTTTACCTATATTTTTAATTTTATTTCTTTTAATCTATGTTACAGGTGACATGAGTGGTGGAGAAAATTTCAAGGGTTTTATCGAGATTTTCTTTTCAATTTGAAGTCATTTATCAGAAATCCTAATTTGTTGTCTTAGGTAAAACTTCAAAGATCAAATGTTTCTTATAATTTGTATATATATATATTAGAGTCATGTTATGTTGACATCTGAAAATCCTTTCTGCAACATTTTTACAAAAAAAAAAAATCATCAATTTTTTTTGAGTTTGAATCTCTCAGATCTTGAGAAGAAGGATTTATGATTTTGTGCACTCCACGATTTATGTGTATGATTGGCAAATACCAATTGAGTCTCTTTTAAGGTGTAATTCATTATTGGATTATTGGTTAATTCATTTGATTTTGATAATTATTTATTTAAATAATTTAATTTTATTGAATTTTTAATTATGAAAAATATTATTTTATTTATTATATTTTTAATCATTTTCTTAAGTCAATTTAGAAGAATAAGGCCAACAGACTAGATTGAATTAGAAAATGATTTGATTTCTTTACGCAAACACGGAAATTAGAGTAGGATTGGTTGCTTTTATATTTTCGGCGATTAATGGTTGACGAAGCCCAATAAAATTTGACAAGAAAGCACAGCCTCTGTACAAATTTGCTGGACACAAATTGTCCAACAAATAACTAAGCTTGAAATATGAACCACACAAATTCCTCGTAATCCCTAGACCACAACTATATTTCTATCACAGACGTTGCTGGGCATTCTATGTCCAACGTCATTTGATTCTGGTCGTATCAGAGACATTGTTGGTCACATATTTGCCAAATGTTGCTGATCCACAACGAGGAGAACATTTGCCCTAAGTGCATGGAAAGTCTGATTGGACAAACCTAGGAACAACCCATTCTAAATATAGGGAGTACGTCATCTCCAGTAATACTTACATACACGGCACACCGTATACCTCACCCTGCTAATATTTAAGGATTGTCTCTCCTTTACGGAGTTTCTTATAAATAAAAAAATCTCAGCTCTCTAAAAAAATGAAATAGACTGGTTCAGTGTAGTCCTTTAACACAATCGATTCTAGTCCCGTACGGTATTCTATTTTTTCCCGAATTTGTCCTTCTTAAATTAACTTTTTATTTATGTTTTCAAATTTTAATAGTTTTTTTATGCGTATATTTGATCTGTGTTACAGGTGAGACAATCAATGGAGAAAATTTCAGGGCTCTCTCGGTTCTGATGGACTTTTTATATAACCCCTGCATTTTCAAACAGCCACCATACACCATTTTGACTGTGGAATTGTGTATGAGATTAACGAAATGACGGAAATATCCTCTTACTGAATTCCAAAATCCCGACTAAATATCTAAAGCTGAATTTTTAAAGAGAGATTTTACTAGACAAACAAACGTAACTGTTGCATTTTTATTATAAGAACTCTCTTACTTTACCTACTTTCGTACTCAATAACCTTTGAGCGGGATCCACATTATCTGAAATGATTAAATACTTATAATACTTTTTGAGTCTTTTAATCACATACCCATTTTACTATTTTACTAAGGGTATTATAGGATTATTTAATTTTTTTTTTTTTAAATGTGGATTGCAATATAAGGTTTGCCACTTTCCCTACTAAGGAAAGTTTTCCCATGAATTATTAGTATCAAAAAACATGATTTTGATGCCATAGGGTTGTAGAGGACAAAATTCATAAAACTTAAAAAGAGAGAAAAAGAAGTTAATTTCCATAGTTGAATTTCAATTTTAAATTTGATAGTTTGGCAATCGTTGATTTTCACAAAATGCTGTCTTATCTCCATGCTTAATCTTTGAGATTTTCCTTTAGCAAACCTCATATTTCTCTATACCGATAAACTAGTAGCATTCTTGTTCTACATTAGTACCTTTGTGCCAATAACCTCTGTTCTTAACTACTTTGAAGGAGATCATCATCATAAAGATAATCAGCCTACCTATCATCATCCTCACCAAGTACATGTAGTACTAGTTCATCATCATATTCGACAAGACTTGTTGGGAAAGCAAATAAGAGAAGAATTGAATCCCAAATTGATCTTTAGATCATATGATTAATCATCTAATCTTCCGCACCTACCAAAAACTCAATCTACCAACTTAGATATTTCTAATAAGTAGTTTTTCCAAAACATGCAACTCTTTCTATGGTTATGGGCATAAATTAAAGAGCCGAGTTATTAAAAGTGTGATGAAATCCTGAAATTTATATTCTTACCATTTATTAAATATTAAAAATTAGAATTTTAGGTTATTTAAAATAATTTACTTGCTAAATCTTTTATTTATTTATTTATTATATCTTAAATTTTATTGCTAAATAGAACTATAATTGGACTCCGGTCTGATCATTTAGCAAAATTTCGGTTTGATTATCCATCCGGTTTTTAAAACATGGTGAAAATACTTAAAACATATAAACCTTGAAGAGAATGGAGTAGTGGGCCCACTAACCATCAGTAAGTGATAGGCACAAGAAATTTGTTGTCAATAGTGCGAACATCATAGGCTTATATTTTGAAAGCAAGAAGGGGCTTCAAAATAAAAAGTCTGTACACGTACTTGCGAAACCACCGATTACAATATCAAATTGATTCAATGCATCTCTCTACACCATAATACATTACATCATAACTAATACTGAGATAATGATTTGGTATTTCTTGGTACACCTAAATACAATACAACTTAATCTAATACTCTTAACACTTGATTCATGTAAAATAGTCTCATTCTTGTGTTTTGTTATAATTATGCTGCAAAAATCTAACTCCTGATATATAAAAAATAGTGTGATTCACAAGAAATTTGTTTGCTCTCTTAAAAGTCAATACAGGATTTCACATAATCCCGATTAATCAATCCCACCACGCCTAACATGGGTAATATTGTAAATTGGGAATGCCTACGATACAAGTGGCTTTGTGTGATTGGTTAATATAATATTTTGTTAAATCGTGAATTGACTTTTCTGTGAATAATTTTTTTTGGATAATTCCCTCCACGCTCTACAGTCTACTCCAATGCATCAAATGAATAGAATTTCTTACAAATAAATTGTGTAATTTACCAAATTAGAATTTTATTTTTATAACTATGGACGAGAGGGAAGAAGTTACAATTTAGAAAATTATTTTTTAAGATTTATTTGAGAAATTTTTGATAAGGGTATTTATGTCTAAAAACACGAGTTACTATAACAAATAGTCATATTTTAAGTATTAAAAAAAAAATTGCCGCTCTTTTTTACCATTGTCATAAACCTACATAATTTTTATGCTAAAAGTCTTATTTTCTTTATTTTTAATTATGATGTAATAAGTAAAAGTTGGAGTGCTAATAACAGCTCTCTTAAGAAAGTTTGCCATATCGTTGAGCTACCATTAACAAATTAAAAGTTTACTAAATAACCTCAACTGAATGGTCTCATACATTCGCATAGTTGCCAAGACAGCATAGCCTCTGTACAAATTTGCTGGACACAAATTGTCCAACAAAGAACTAAGATGGAAATATGAACCACACAAATTCCTCCTTTATGAGATCCCTAGAACACCAATATATTGCTTCTCGTATCACAGACTTTGTTGGGCATTCGATGGCCAACGTCATTTGATTCTGTTAAAAGTTTCCAAAAGTTCACACGTTTTACGGTCCACATATTTGACAAGTGTTGCTGGCCCACAACGAGGAGAACATTTGCTCTAAGTGCATGGAAAATCTGATTGGACATACCTAGGAACAACCCATCCTATATATAGGAAGTACGTCATCTTCAGGCTAACAATACATTTCTCAAAAATACTTATATGCACGGCACACCGTACACCTCACCCTTTTAATATTTAGGGATTCTCTCTCCTTTACTGCGTTTCTTCTAAATAAAAAAATCTCAGCTTTTTTAATAAAAAAAAAAAGTAAAAACCTGGTTCAGTGTAGTCCTTGAACACAATCGATTCAGTCCCATAAAGTATTCAATGTTTTCCCGAATTTATCCTTCTTAAATTAACCTTTTATTTATGTTTTTAATTTTCAATTATTTTGTGTGTGTGTGTGTGTATATTTTGATCTATGTTAAAGGTGAGACGATCGGTGGAGGAAATTTCAGGACTTTTTTCGGGATTTTCTTTCCGATTTGAGGTCATTTATCATAAATCCTAACTTGTTATCTCAGGTGAAACTTCAAAGATAAAATGTTTCTATATTTTTTATATACATATTTTAGTCATTTTATGTTGACATCCGAAAATCCTTTCTACAACACTTTTTGTTTTAAAAAAAAAAAAACATCAATTTTCCTCGAGTTTGAATCTCTCAGATCTCGAGGAGAAGATCTAAGGTTTCATGCACTCGACGTTTAAATTTCTTAATGATTGTTTATTGCTATCCTGCGCCAGGGGCCTTGGTTGTTTTTTTCCCTGGGCCCATTACCGGTTTAAATCTAGAATTGGGACAGAGATGAATCCCGTAACAGACAACACTTGTGCACGTTAGAGATTGTAAATCAGATGACCTCACCCTAAGGAGGATATTCTCCCCTAAGTCTTACGTACGACCCTCTCTTTCTAGTGGCCATAGTAAAAAAATGGAAAAAAAAAAAATCGTGTTTAAAAGCATCTAGTATCTCTACTTTCTAGTCGATTTCGTAGTTGATGGAAAGGTAAAAGGCAATTTGGGTATTTCAAGTGATTTCGAAGAGGAACACTACTCAAGGTGGACTTAGGCAGTGTTTGTTTGCACTATTTTTCAGTGTTTATTGCTGAAAAAAATTAAATTCAGCATTTTTTGTCAAAATATCGCATTTGTTTACTTTATATTTTTAGCGCTTATTGCTGAAAATAAGCAAAAAAAATTCAGCACTATTTTGATGCTGAAAAAAAGTGTTGAAACGGTAAGCACTTCGCTTTTTTCGATACGGACAAGTATGCCCTTCATTTTTTTGAGCATTGACAAGTATGCCCTTATTCTTAAAAGGATATTACCTTTTATATCCTATGGATAAGTATATAGACACCTCACAAATTAATAAACCCACACCATGCCTAAATTATTTTGTCTTATATGAGTTAAAAGTTTTAGAATGAATTGATTTTTGGTGAGGATGATTTCCTCATTAGTATATAAGCACCCCACAAATTAATAAACCCACACCATGACTAAATTATTTTGTCTTATATGGGTTAAAAGTTTTGGAAGAAGTTGATTTTTTATGAGGATGATCTCTACAATGAGGAGATCATCCTCACCAAAAATCAGCACATCCTAAAACTTCTAATCCTATCAAAACAAGTTCAAGAACCGTAAATCGTCCTTTTTTTTTTGAAACTATTTTTGACTACTTAGAAATTTCAAAATAGACTGATTTTTGGTGAGGATGATCTCTAGACCATATAAACCATCCTCACTAAAAATTGCTTATTCCAAAAACTTTAAACCCATATAAAACAAAAATTTGGCTATGGTGTGAAGTTGCCCCTATTAATTCATAGGGTGCTTTTATAATTACACATCCTTCATTTCCATCGAAATTTATTCATCCAAAATTAAGTTCTTTTAATGCTGATTTCAAATTTGATGACTTGTATGACATTATTATTTTTCATTTGAAATTTGTGGCTTTTATAAATAGAAATTATTATTTATAAATTGAAGATTTGAGTATTATTTATTATTTAAAATGAATTGTATTTTAATTTTATAAGAAAAAAATATGTTTATTGTGTTTAATAATAATAAGCATTTGAAACATGCAAAACAATGTATAATATGATTGTAAGGGTCAAAGACAATTTTACCAACTTCAGCAATGTGCAAACATGATTCAGCATCTAAACAAACAACTTTTTCAGCACGTTAAATTTAGCGTTTATAATTTCAACGCTAAATGCTATTTAGCACTTATTTTTTTCAGTTTAACAAACAGCACCTTAGTAGTTGATAGAGACGACCCATTTGGGGGGTAATTTGGGCGCTCTCCTAAGAGTAATTTGGGTATTTCAAATTATTAAGAGTAGTATTTGTGATTGATGGAGACGGCCCCCACGGGTTTTCTTAAGGGTAATTTGGGTATCTCAAATTATTAAGAAGTAGTATTCGCAATGGGTAATTAATAAGAGGTAGTGTTGGTACCTGATGGAGATGGCCCTTGCGCCCTTTAAGGGTAATTTGGGTATTTCAAATTACGAAGAGGTAGTATTCTTCATGGGTAATTACTAATACTCTGTTTGGAAAAGTTGTATGTAAAGTTGCTGATGCTGAGAGAAAGTTGCTATTGCTGTTACTGAAACAACTTACCGAATTAAGTATATTGTTTGGTAACATGCTGTCTAATTGTGCTGTTAAGTAGGGGTGCACATGGTTCGGATTGGTTCGGATTTTGGCAAAATTTGAACCGAACCAAACATGATCGGTTCTACAACTTTGGAACCGAACCAATCCAATTACCCTATAGAACCGAACCAATCCAATCCAATCTTGGTTCGGATCGATTCTCGGTTCTCATACTTAATATTTTCAATAGTAATAAAAATTATTAAAAAATAATGAATTAATCTAATAGTAATAAAAATCATGAATCAATCCAAAATACTTATTATTTTTAACACATTAAAAATAAAAATCATGAAAACAATTAGAAAATAAAAATCATTAAACACTTACCTTGTAAGGGATGATCGAAGATCAAATGCATGCTTAAAATCAAATGTTGCTTGTTGCTTATTTAAAGTCAAATCCATCATCAATCAAGAAAATATATCAATCTACAACAACATAAAGAACACAATTATGCATTTATACTAATTAATATTAAATATCATAAAGTAAAAATATTAAATAAATAAATAAATCTACAATTATCAATGATTTTAATCAAAAAGCATAATAAAAACAAATATAATATGAAAATAATATAGAAATCAAGCAAATAAACAACAGAAAATGAATAAGTGAATAAATACTTAACCACAATTCATGTTTATGCCAATCCAACTTGAATTCCAAAAAAAATTCAAATAAGAATCATTCATCAAACAAAACAAATGTCTTACTCACAAAAATAAATACACCCATGAACATATGCCTTATATAATATAAGTCAATACAAAATAGAAATTATAACTAAAATCAAGTGAGTCCATTCCATGTCTTCTTTCATACTCCAATCCATAAGACCTAAAAATAGAAAAATAAACATCATCATTAATTCATTATTAAATATGTATTTTAAAAGTAATTTACTTCATTACTATAATTTTAAAAAAGTAATTTACCTATAATCGCAAGTGAAGAGGCATTTGAAAATCAACTAATCACTAAACAGATGAAAAATTTTCATCATCTTATGACTGTAAAAAAAATGAAATGAATTTTCATTAAATAGAAGAATTATAATTTTATAATGAGTAAAATGACAAAATAACAAAAAAAAAATTGTTACCTGACTCAACTTCTTCAAGTTCCTCTAGCCTCTCTTCAACATCAATTGGAAGAGGTGAAGCACGTAACCAATCTTGTCCACAAATTAAGCATTCCACTAATTTTGGAGTTAGGGAGCTTAGAAATTGATCTAGTATACAACCTCCAGTGCTAAAAGCACTCTCAGAAGCAACAGTGGAAACAGGAATGGATAATAAATCTCGTGCCACCTTAGAAAGTATAGGATATTTGAAAGAATTCATTTTCCACCAATTCAAAATTTCAAAATTCAAGTCTTGCTTTTCCACTCTTTCTTCCAAATATTTATCCACTTCCGATTTGCATTCCACACTTTCTTCTTCTTCCATTTGTCTTAGAAACTCAGATTGGAGATACTTCCTTTACACACTAACTTCACTAATTGGTCGATCAAGATCCATCTCTTTTGAATTCTGAGTAAAACCAGATGAAGAAGCAACTGAAGTTGAATCAAGAAGTTGATATTGTTAAAAATTTGATTCATTGTTTCTCTTACCTTCTTAACCAAGCCATCAACCTTCGTGAGTGTATAAAGATTTGAGTAACAAAATTTGACATACCTCAACTTGTAACAAAAATCTAACACCACTGCAACCAACAACATCAAGTTTACTTTATCAATGTTCCCCTAGTATTTATCAAATTTTTCCTTCATCTTTATTGACATGGAACTCAAGCAAGGATCAAGGCTTCTAGACCAATCAGAAATAGTGCTTTCAATAGCACAAACTTCATGAAAATACGTATTAGCAGTTACATACAATGAGCCTGACATGCATTTAGAAGCCTCGTAAAAAATTTGCAAAAACTTAGCTAATACCCGAGCATAATTCCAATCTTCTTCGGTGGGAAGCCCATCTTTGAGTTCATTACTAAACTGTGGTTCTTGTTCTTCCAATCGTTCAAATGCTTTTTGAAACTTTACTGCAGTTTCCAACATAAGGTATGTAGAATTCCACCTAGTTGAAACATCAAGAACCAAAGAACTCTTACATGTGATTCTTTCTTGGTTAACGCACTTCTTGAATTGTTGAGTTCTTGCAGGGGAACTTCTAACGTATTTTACAACACCACGAATTTTAACAATTAAATCATGCACATCATTCATCCCATCCTTCACAATCAAATTCAATATATGCGCACAACACCTCATATGCAAGAACTCACCATCTAAAATGCAACCATGTCTTTTATTTAGCTTTCTCTTCATGTATCCCACTGCAACATCGTTAGAACTTGCATTATCAACCGTAATAGTGCACACATTTTCTATACCCCATTGAAGCAAACATAACTCGATTATTTTACCAATTTCCTCGTCTTTATGACTCGTAACTACACAAAAGTTAATTATCATTTTATGTAATTTCCAATCTTTATCTATAAAATGCGCAGTAAGACACATATAAGATATATTTTGTAAGGAAGTCCACAAATCTGTTGTGAGGGAAACTCTATGCACAGAACTATTCAACAAGTTCTTCAATTTCTTCTTCTCAGCTGCATACAATTGTAAACAATCTCTTGCCACCGTGGTGCAAGATACTAATTGAAATTTAGGCTGCAACACACTTAAAAAGAATCGAAATCCTTCACGCTCAACAATCTTAAAATGCAATTCATCAACAATAATCATCCTAGTCAAGGCATCTCTACACAACTCTTGATCAAATTTTCAAGCGGTAAGATTACTATCTCCTTCTTGTCCTACTTTTTGGAATGATAAAAGTTTTTGTCTTTTGTCATTATTGTATAGATACTTGGAACATTTACTCAATGTTTTCTAATGTGGTAGTCCCGTTAGCACTTGATACCCATAATCTGTACCACAATAATTGCATTTAGCCCTTTCGGCCTTGCCTCCTTTATCAATTTTTATTTTGACAAAATGTTCCCAAACATTAGATTGTGGTCTACGAGGTTTCTTTCTAGTAGGACTTACATCTACTTTTGAGGTTGCAGTGCCACTGCCACTACCAATTGTAGAATTTTGAGTAACAATTGGTTCAATACTAGAAGTTGGAACGTTCGCTTCTCCGATACTTGACATCTAATAAAAATAATAAATCCTTAGTTTAATCTTACATCGATTTATCAATACATACAAAATTACTAAAAAATATTTTTAAAAAATGAAAAGGGAAAGAAAATACTATTTAACAATAAGATTAAGAGTCCTCAATATCATATATTTAGGAAAACATAACATTAAAGTAATTATATAAAGCATTACATTCAAAGAATTAGTACTTTGATGTTAGTATCTCATGATTTTGGTGTATTTATTTCTGTTTATGAAAAAGAAAAAATAAAAAAATGTCAAATTATACTTAATATTATTGACAAATTGGGCAAATCAATGTTTAAAATTGTTCATAAATTACAAAAACAAAAAAAAACAAAAAAAAGAGTATTTTGAGGCAATTTTCTTTTTATATATATAAAAAACCAACGAAAGCATATAAACAAATGAACTTGGGATAAATAAGTTCAAGTCTGCAGGTACTAGCTTATGAAAACAAATTGCCGATCAGTGCACCACCACATGAATGAAACCTGGATTTCCTTGACTCTGCTCCATGGTTTCAAAACTCAGTTTGACATCTCGTCTTGTCTGAGTTGTCTCAGATGAGTCAACTCGCTTCGCACAAGACAAACCATTTAGAGTTAGGGGTGTCAATGAGCCAGGCTTCTACTTGGTGTTCGATTCTTTAGGAGAAACCTAACCATACAATTCAAATTCTCATGTGGGCCGGACAGTTGAGACACCAATTTGGTTTATGTTAAATGTGAACACAGATTCTTTCATAAAATCATACGTACTGGGGAACCTCAGAATTTCTTCAGCTCAAAGAGAAATCACCATTTGATTTTCATATCTTCCTCAAGTAATTAGGTCTGATAGTTAAATTTATGTTTGAAGGGAACATCCGAGCGAAAAAACGAAGTCGTTTTCGAAACGAGCGAGAACAACGGCAACAAGAGAGAAAGAGAGATAGAGAGAGAAGAGAGAGAGAGAGAGAGTTACCTCTGTGTTTTCCGACGAGGTGAGGTAAGGGTGGGAGACGACCGAGAACGGCGACGAGGTTCAAGAGAGAAAGAGAGAGATCTCTGTGTGACATCTCTGTGTTTTCCGACGAGGTGAGCGAAGGAGACGGCGGCGAGGTTTCGAGAGAGAGAGAGAGTCCTCTATGTTTTCCGACGAGGTGGAGCGAGGGAAACGACCGGGAAGACGGCGACTAGGTTTCTCGATTTACAGACTTCCCCCAAATTCGATTCGAAGGAGAAGAGAGAAATTAAGAAATAATTTTTTTTTAAAATCATTATATATATATATATATATAATATTACGGTTCGGATTTCGGATTGGTTCGGTTTGTTATATTCTTAATCCGGAACCGAACGAATTAACCGGATTTTTTTTTTTCAAACCGTACCCGAACCGTGGGTGTATTTAATCCGAACCAATCTAATCCAAAAGCTTCGGATTGGTTCGGTTCTCGGATTTATCCAATCTAATGTGCACCCCTACTGTTAAGATGTTGAACTGTTTGGTAATCTGTTGTCTAAAAATTACTGGATGAAATTAAAAATAATATTAAAAAAATATATTATTTATCTGATATAAGTAATAATATGTTAACCATAAATATAAACATAGAATTTAATATTAACAACTTTAGCAGTTGTTAACAATTAGTATCATACTCATAAAAAAACTTCTTAAATTTAATAAGTAGAAATCTAAACAAGAGAGAGAGAGAGAGTTTTTATTGGTACCCCAACTTTTACTGTTTCTCTATTATTGAGTTATTTTTTTCAATTGGGGTGTAATAAGTAAATGTTACGAGTGCAAATAGCAGATCACTACAAGAATTTACTTTAACCTTTTTTTTTTGGATAGGTAAAAAAAAATGGCATTTCAATAAATTAATTTTAGTAAATTTAATCTACTAAAAATATGAGGAGTTTCCAGTAATTTCAGAAGAATTATGGTCTACATAGTAAATTTCCAATGTAACCCAAATAGATTCAGAAGTTCACAGATACAGAAGAAGAAGAAGAAGAGACGGAGAGGCAATTTAGCGTTTGAGAATCAAACTAGAGATGCTAGAGATCTGAAGTAACAGACTCTTAATGCACCGGAAACTGACACACAAGCCAATTCAGATTCATTTCTTGGCGAAAAGGCCACCAAATCCGCCAAACTTCTTCTTGAGAGGAATTTCGACGGAATTCTTCCGACTAGTAGTACCAGTACCACCGTTCTTTTCCTCTACCTTCTTCAGGATCGGATCTGTCTCAAAAAACTAATCTTCTTTCTGTAACCCTCCAAGGATCGAATCTCTCTTTTTTTCTTTTTCCTCTTTTACTTCTAGAATCTCTGAAATTTTTCGATTGAGCTCTTGGAAAAGATGACAATGGATTGCTTAAAACACGAAAATTGAAAAAAAAAAAAAAAAGTTGCTTACCTATGTGAGTTGCAGAGATGAATTCTTGATTGTCAGATCAGAGAGAGAGAGAGAGAGAGAGAGATGACACCAAGTTGTTCACTCTGTTTTTGCGGAACCGGTTGATTTTGTGGAGCCTCGGTGAAGTGATGGTAATCGATAGAATCGGCTGATTTTGACGAAAGAGTCGGCAATTAAAAAGAAGTCCAATCCATTTCAAAATTTCAAAAATACCGTGCGTGTTCGGATGAATTTAGTCGGCCCACGGCTCTTCCAAACACAGTATAAGTAGTGTTCGTACCTCACGGAAACGGTCCGGGGTAATTGGACACTCTACTAAGGGTAATTTGGGTATGAACGACCCGTTGACAGGTAATTTAAGCATTCTCCCAAGGGTAATTTGGGTATAAATTACTAAGAGGTGACGTTCATATCTGATGTTTGACCAAAATTCTCTTATTTAAATGACCAAAATTTTCCTTTTAGCTCCCACAAAGAATGAGAATGGCGGGGGAGATATAAAAACCACGTATCTCTCCGTACCGAATGAGAATGGCGGGGGAGATAGCAAACCACGTATCTCTCCGTACCGATAAGCTAGTAGCATTCCTGTACTACTACTCTTACTACAAACTCCTTAAACAAATGGGATACCATTACTACAAACTCCTTAAACAAATGGGATTTGTATTTGCAGTGCTTGAAGTGTGTAGGAATCATATATACTAAACTCTAAGTACGACCCATGTCTAATTCCTCTTGTTTATTTACTAATAATTCATGGGAATTCTCTAAGTATATCCCTAGAATAGATGGGATAAGCTCGTCATGTATGTCAACAAAAGGGTTATGAGTATTGTCAAAGTAAATTCACATTAAATAAATTTTTATTATAAAAAATATGGGACCAACTAGTTGTACATCACCCACTACCAATTGCACTCCATTGCTTACAAATTTTCCTTTGCACTCCATTTAAATAATTATACTCAAAATAAAAATATTGCATTCCTATAAATTTTGTTTATCGTTCTTCTTCTTCGATCATGCTCACATAAAATATTTTGATTCAACAATTTTCGTAAAAAAAGAAAAAATAAATAAAAAAATACTTGATTGTATAGCAAGCATGCTTACGATTTAACATTATTGATATCACACATCCTAACGTGAAAGTGTGTAGGAACCATATATACTTTTGACTCGTATCTCGATGAAAAACATTTATGATTCTTGTACACTTTCACATTAGGATGTGTGATATGAGGTACAACCTTAAAGTCACTTTAGCATTATTCTAAAATAAATGTTATACAAAAAAAAAAAAAAAATTTATTATTTAAGTTTGGTCTAGTGTGTAGAGATGGCAATTTTGTCTCACCCTACCCTATCCTAGGTGTAGTTTTGTCATTAAAAATGAAAAATCAAATTGATTTCAGGGCAGGAACGATTTTGACTTACCTCACCCCACCAACCCGCCCAACCCCAACTATATATCTTATAAGAAATTTAGGATTTTCATTATTTATTTATTTATTATTATTATTTTTTTTATTGCTAACTGAGTGTCCGGGCCAGTTTGCATGCACCACAACTAATCTCGGGAGGACTACCACAGCAACCCACCGTCATGGTCCCCCAGTTAAATCATGAGAAATACCTAAGAAGGGAATTGAACCCATGACAAGTGCCTAACCAACACTTCACGTGCTTGCCCTTACCACTTAGGCAACCCATGGGTGGGTCAATTGTCATTACTTTCTCTATTTCTTCTTCTTGGTTTTTAAGTAGGATATGTGCATCTTCTAAAAAATTTCTAGGATTTGCTTTAATTAAAAATTAGAGATTTTTTAATTTGATTAAGAAAATTTTTAAAAATTGTGTTAGAAGGCAAGGATGGGTTAAAAAATTAAGACCGGAGTCAGGTTAGGGTGAAGAATAATAATCGAGGGGCCTGCCCGTTTCCATCCCTAGTGGTGTGTAACTAGTTGGACCAAAATTACCTTTCAATTTTATTTAAAAGATCTGGTCCGATCTGATTTTGGGCAGCCAGTTTGATCCGGTTTGTCCCAATTTTCACG